>NW_022060191.1:2500-5000 GCF_007364275.1 Archocentrus centrarchus
GGTGACGTAATCCACCTCCTCTGTTCAATGATGGTTGTTCACAGTGGACATAGATGGCTTCTTTCACTCCTCTTTCAAACCATCTGTTTTCCCTGTCCAAAATGTGGACATTGGCATCCTCAAAAGAGTGCCCTTTTTCCTTCAGATGCAGATGTACTGCTGGAACACAAACTTGGGGTGATCAGGACCCTACAACACCGTGCGGAAAGTGTTCCCTCTAAGGCAGAAGGGAAGCATAAGGAACACACACACATTAAGAAAGCCCTCAAAACATGCGGTTACCCCAACTGGGCCTTCATCAAATCAGCTAAGATGCACAGGAATGAAGGGCAAACACAAACTACAGAGAATGGGAAGGACAAGAGGAACAACATTGTCATCCCATATGTGTCAGGCTTGTCAGAGAAACTCAGAAGAATTTTCTCCAAGCCATTTTCTCCAATTCATCGGATTACCACAACAAAATTACTACACTCCTCAGTGACAACAATACTTATGAGGTCTTGAGACGTGATCCCACAAGCAACTACAAGAAAAAAGTTGTTTGCTGCCTGCAACAACTTGAAAAGGAAAAAGCCATTGACCGCCCCACTTACTACCGCCTGTACCCTGGAGAAGCCACTCCATGCATTTATGGACTCCCAAAGATCCACAAAGAAGGAGTCCCACTTCGACCCATTATCAGCAGTATAAACTCGGTCACCTACAACATTTCCAAACACCTCGCCACCATCTTATCACCGCTTGTTGGCATCACACCCCACCACATTGAAAACTCTACAGATTTTACTAACAAGGTCCAGAATCTTGTACTGGATCCAGATGAAACCATGGTGTCCTTTGATGTGGTTTCACTTTTCACTTGCATACCCACAACTGAGGCAGTGGAGACCGTCAGAAGACGACTACAGGAAGACGATTCCTTACTGAACAGAACCAGCTTCATCCCAGATCAGATTTGTGCACTTTTAGATCTCTGCCTTACCACAACATATTTTAAATACAATGATGGATTCTACAGACAGAAGCATGGATGTGCCATGGGCTCCCCAGTGTCTCCCATTGTAGCCAACCTTTACATGGAGGAAGTGGAAAGTAAAGCTCTTGGTTCTTTCAAAGGGATGGCACCTAGCCACTGGTACAGATATGTAGATGACACCTGGGTCAAAATCAAAACCCAAGAAGTAGAAGCCTTCACTCGTCACATTAACTCAGTGGATAAATACATACGTTTTACCAGGGAGGACACCAGAGATAACAAGTTACCATTCCTGGACTGTGCGGTGCTTATCGAGGAAGATGGAAGCCTCAACATTGAAGTTTACCGGAAGCCCACACACACAGACCAGTATCTCCTCTTTGACTCCCACCACCCTCTGGAACACAAACTTGGGGTGATCAGGACCCTACAACACCGTGCGGAAAGTGTTCCCTCTAAGGCAGAAGGGAAGCATAAGGAACACACACACATTAAGAAAGCCCTCAAAACATGCGATTACCCCAACTGGGCCTTCATCAAATCAGCTAAGATGCACAGGAATGAAGGCCAAACACAAACTACAGAGAATGGGAAGGACAAGAGGAACAACATTGTCATCCCATATGTGTCAGGCTTGTCAGAGAAACTCAGAAGAATTTTCTCCAAGCATGACATCTCAGTATACTTCAAACCAAGTCACACCCTAAGACAAAAACTGGTTCATCCCAAGGACAAACCCGCCAAATACAAGATCAGCGATGTAGTGTATGCTGTTCAGTGCAGTGAAGAGTGCTCGGACCTCTACATTGGTGAAACCGAACAGCCTCTTCACAAACGAATGGCACAACTTAGAAGAGCCACTTCGACAGGACAAGATTCAGCAGTACATCTGCATCTGAAGGAAAAAGGGCACTCTTTTGAGGATGCCAATGTCCACATTTTGGACAGGGAAAACAGATGGTTTGAAAGAGGAGTGAAAGAAGCCATCTATGTCCACTGTGAACAACCATCATTGAACAGAGGAGGTGGATTACGTCACCAACTTTCCCCCGCTTACAGTGCTGTCCTGAGCTCCCTTCCCAGACGTCTCAACCCCCATTCACACCTTTGTTCCAGTGACCTCAATAGGCCACAGGAAACAATGGAGCGGAGTCCTAAGTTGGTTTCAACTGAAACCACTGATTAAATATGACCCACGCCCCCTTCACACCTGGGCACATGTGTTCAAGCACATGATCAATAGAGGGTCATAACCACCTCCAGGGGACTACGCCCACAGGGGTTTAAATACCTGGGTCTCTCCACCATTTGGTTGAGAACTGAAGAAGCCTTTCGGATGAGAGGTGAAACGTCTTCAAGAAACAAAAAGAAGTCCAGTCGCCTTTTTCAAGCTCCAGAGGCCGAAATACAAACAACGGCTCAGGCAGGAACCCCCTGCTGTGAGAGAAGTGACACGGTGGTCTGATCAAACAGAGGCCGCTCTGCAGGGTGCGTTGGATTCAACCGACTGGGACATGTTTC
>NW_022060191.1:10000-25000 GCF_007364275.1 Archocentrus centrarchus
GTTTCAGTTGATGAAGCTCCTACTGAATGTCTCACTCTGATGAATGAATGTTGGAATGAAGATCCGAGTAAGAGGCCAAGCTTTGATGAAATTTTTAAACAGGTAAGGCAAGTCTGTCTCCTGTCACTTCCTGCTTTCTGCTAGAAAGATTTTAATGTGACAGTGTGACCTGTTTGCTTCCAGTTTCGAGGTATCAGCAGAGGAAGGAGGGCAAACATCATTGACTCCATGCTGCGGATGTTAGAGCAGTACAGCTCAAACTTGGAGGATCTGATCCGAGAACGAACAGATGAACTGGAGATTGAGAGAAACAAGACAGAAAAGTTGGTGGGGCAGCTCTTGCCAAAGTAAGACAGAATCCATATAAAACTAAAACCACAAGTTACTGCTAATAATTAGCATAAGTGTGAATTGGGGGCAGGGCCATAGTTTCCGATGAGGAGGTGAGTAAGAGTCTTTGGGTGGGTGGGTCCTTGGGCCCGAATCTAGTTGCAGATAAAAAGAAAGTTGTCCCATGATGTAGCATTTGGTCCTGATGGAATGCAGACTCCTGATGAAAAGTAATCATGGTCTGAGATTTCAACCTATGTTAGGGCAGTGGAGGTGTACAGGTCCTTTAGAGAGGCCAAACTACAGCCAATCACCTTTTCAGGTTGCAGATTATTCTGACAACACATCACCAAATGATAACCCTTTCACCTGTAGCTGGATTCATACCTATCATAGAGGGTGGTCTTATCAGCGAACATCAGAATCTTAGCAGATTGTACAGTTGTAGATATAGCAGGAGAAAGAAGATAGCTTGGTGGATAACCAGTGATAATAGTCCAGAAGACAGAAACATGATTTCCCAGCTTCACCTGCTGTTTCCTGTCAGACAGGAAGTCTGTGGTCCACCTGCAGTTTGAGTCAGGCGCATTCAGCTGAGAGAGGTTGTTCTGTAGCAGACTGGGATGATGATGGTGTTAATGGTTGACCTAAAATCCTCTTCCTACAGAGTTCAGGTCTTGAGGGATTAAGTGGAGAGCAATATTTAAGACATCATCTTATCTGCTGGCTCTGTAGATGAAATACAGACACGGCAGGAGGATGTATGTGATGACTGGCGCTGTCACTTGGTGTTGGCTCTCACTGCGGTATTGTATCACTCCCTGTTCCTGTTTCGGAGCACAGTGATGTTTTCCTGTCTCTTAGCTGGTTAATCTGTATAGCTCGATTTATCTAGATAACGACATATTTCAGTGTAATCTTCATATGCTTTATGTAGAGCACACTCTTTGCTGAATCATCTGTATTCATATTATTCACTTTGTTTTTAGTAATTCTCTAGCTTAGGGTTGCTAGTAGCTTTGCTCTTAGCCAACTCACTAGCAGCATAGCATCTTCTCCTGTCCCTCCTGCACTTTATCCTGCTCTGAGGGTCACATGTTTAGTTACTCCTCGGCCTCCTTTAGCAGTAATGGTACTTGTAATAAATGTAGTCTGTTTGTAGCTCTGGAGGCCAGGCTTTCTGATTTGGAGACTCGGCTCCGCACCCTGGAAAATCCTATAGCTAGCCAGGCCCCTGTAGCGGGTGCGGACCATGGTAGCTTAGCCGCTGTTAGCTCCCCCCCAGCAGATCCCGAGCAGCAGGGAAAGCAGGCCAGCTGGGTGACGGTGAGGAGGAAGCGTAGTCCTAAGCAGAAGCCCCGGGTACACCACCAACCTGTTCACGTCTCTAACCGTTTTTCTCCACTTGGCGACACACCCGCCGAGGAACAAACTCTGGTTATTGGCGACTCTGTTTTGAGAAACGTGAAGCTAGAGACACCGGCGACCATAGTCAAATGTCTTCCAGGGGCCAGAGCAGGCGACATTCATGGAAATTTGAAACTGCTGGCTAAGGCTAATTGTAGATTTGATAATATCATTATTTAGGTTGGCAGTAATGACACCCGGTTACGCCAATCGGAGGTCACTAAAATTAATATTGACTCGGTGTGTAACTTTACAAAAACAATGTCGGACTCTGTAGTTTTCTCTGGGCCCCTCCCCAATCAGACCAGGAGCGACATGTTTAGCTGGATGTTCTCCTTGAATCACTGGCTGTCTGAGTGGTGTCCAAAAAAATGACGTGGGCTTCATAGATAATTGGCAAAATTTCTGGGGAAAACCTGGTCTTGTTAGGAGAGACGGCATCCATCCCACTTTGGATGGAGTAGCTCTCATTTCTAGAAATCTGGCCAAATTTATTAACCCTCCTAAAACCTGACTACCCAGGGTTGAGACCAGGAAGCAGAGCTGCAGTCTTACATGCCTCTCTGCAGCTTCTCTCCTCCTGCCATCACCCGAAAACCCCATCCCCACAGAGTCGGTGCCTGCTCCCAGACCACCAAAAAACAAAGCTAAAATCAGTAAAAAGCTATTTAAGCATAAAAATTCAAAAACGATAAATAATACAACTTTATCAACTGTACCAAAGAATAAAACAATTAAATGTGGATTATTACACATTAGGTCTCTCTCTTCCAAGTCTCTGTTAGTAAATGATTAATAATCGATTAACATATTGATTTATTCTGCCTTACAGAAACCTGCTTACAGCAGGATGAATATGTTAGTTTAAATGAATCAACACCCCCGAGTCACAGTAACTGTCAGAATGTTTAAAGCACAGGTCGAGGAGGAGGATTAGCTGCAATCTTCAATTCCAGCTTAGTAATTAATCTAAGACCCAGACAAAGCTTTAATTCTTTTGAAAGCCTGACTCTTAGTCTTGTGACTTTTAGACCCGAGTCATACTAACTGTCAGAATGCTTGAAGCATAGATTGTGGAGGAAGATTAGCTGCAATCTTCCATTACAGCTTATTAATTCATTGAAGACACAGACAGTTTTAATTCATTGTCAACCCTAACTGGGAAAATCAAAAACCTGTTTTATTTGTTATTATCTATCGTCCACCTGGTCCTTACTCAGAGTTTCTGTCTGATTTCTCAGACTTTTTATCTGATTTAGTGCTCAGTTCAATAAAATAATTATAGTGGGTGATTTTAACATCCATGTAGATGCTGAGAATGACAGCCTCAACACTGCATTTAATCTATTATTAGATTCAATTAGCTTCTATCAAAATGTAAAGGAGCCCACCCACCACTTTAATCATACTCTGGATCTTGTCCTGACATGTGGCATAGAAACTGAAGACTTAACAGTATTCCCTGAAAGCCCCCTCCTGTCTGATTATTTCTTACTAACATTTACTTTAATGGATTACACAGCAGTGGGGAATAAGTTTTATTACAGTAGAAGTCTTTCTGAAAGTGCTGTAACTAAGTTTAAGGATCTAATTCCTTCATTGTTATGCTCTTCAGTGCCATGTGCCAACACAGTGCAGAGCAGCTCCCAGTGAGGTCGATTATCTCGTCAATAGTTTTACATCCTCACTGTGTACGACTTTGGATACTGTGGCTCCTCTGAAAAGGAAAGCTTCAAATCAGAAGTGCCTGACTCTGTGGTATCATTCACAAACGCACAGCTTAAAGCAGATAACCCGAAAGCTGGAGAGGGAATGGCGTCTCACTAAATTAGAAGATGCTCATTTAGCCTGGAAAAAGAGTTTGTTGCTCTATAAAAAAGCCCTCTGTAAAGCTAGGACATCTTACTACTCATCATTAATTGAAGAAAATAAGAACAACCCCAGGTTTGTTTTCAGCACTTTAGCCAGGCTGACAAAGAGTCAGAGCTCTGTAGAGCCGAGTATTCCTTTCACTTTAACTAGAAGTGACTTCATGGATTTCTTTACAAATAAAATTTTAGACATTAGAGAAAAAATTATTCATAACCATCTCAAAGATTGATCTTCATGTTTGGCTGCTTTCAGCACTGCTGGTGTTTAATTAGACTCTTTGGCTCCAGTTGATCGTTCTGCGTTAACTTCAATAGTTACTTCCTCCAAACCAGCAACATGTTTATTAGATCCCATTCCTACTAGACTGTTCAAAGTAGTCTTTCCATTTTTGATGCTTCTATCTTAGAAATGAGGGTCCGTCCGTTAGTCGAACCTCGGATCCAGGAGGAACAATGCGGTTTTCGACCTGGCCGCGGAACGCTGGACCAGCTCTTTATCCTCTCAAGGATATTCGAGTGTGCGTGGGAGTTTGCCCAACCAGTCTACATGTGCTTTGTGGACTTGGAGAAGGCATTCGACCGCGTCCCTCGGGGTGTCCTTTGGGAGGTCCTGCGGGAGTATGGGGTGTCTGGCCCGTTGTTGCAGGCCATTCAGTCTTTGTACAACCGCAGTGAGAGCTTGGTCCGTATAGCCGGTAATAAGTCGGATTCGTTTCCTGTGGGTGTTGGACTCCGTCAGGGCTGCCCTTTGTCACCGATTCTGTTCATAATTTTTATGGAGAGAATTTCTAGGCGTAGCCAGGTGGCGGAAGGCTTCTTCCTCGGTGGCCTCAGAGTCTCATCTCTGCTTTTTGCGGATGATGCGGTTCTGTTGGCTTCATCAGGGGGGGGCCTCCAGCTCGCAGTGGAACGGTTCGCAGCCGAGTGTAAAGCGGCCAGTATGAGAATCCGCACCTCTAAGTCTGAGGCCATGGTCCTCAGCCGGAAAAAGGTGGAGTGCTCTCTCCGGCTCAGGAACGAGTTCTTACCCCATGTGGAGGAGTTCAAGTATCTCGGAGTCTTGGTCACGAGTGATGGGAGAAGGGAGCGGGAGATCGACAGACGGATCGGGGCTGCCTCTGCAGTGATGCGGACGCTGCACCGGTCTGTCGTGGTGAAGAGAGAGCTTAGTGTAAAAGCGAAGCTCTTGATTTACTGGTCGATCTACGTTCCTACCCTCACCTATGGCCACGAGCTTTGGGTAGTGACCAAAAGAATAAGATCGCGAATACAAGCGGCAGAAATGAGTTTCCTTCGAAGGGTGGCTGGCCTCTCCCTTAGAGATAAGGTGAGGAGTGCGGCCATCCGGGAGGGGCTCAGAGTAGAGCTGCTGCTCCTCCATATCGAAAGGAGCCAGTTGAGGTGGCTCGGGCATCTGATTAGGATGCCTCCTGGCCGCCTCTTAGGTGAGGTGTTCCGGGCATGTCCCACCGGGAAGAGGCCCCGTGGTAGACCCAGGACACGCTGGAGGGATTATATCTCTCGGCTGGCCTGGGAACGCCTTGGGGTCCCTCCGGATGAGCTGGAGGAGGTGGCTGGGGAGAGGGAAGCCTGGGCTTCTTTGCTTAGGCTCCTGCCCCCGCGACCCGGCGCCGGATAAGCGGAAGAGAATGGATGGATGGATGGATCTTAGAAATGATCAATCTGTCTTTATTAGTTGGCTATGTACCACAGGGCTTCAAGGTGGCTGTAATTAAACTGCTACTTAAAAAGCCATCACTGACCCAGCTGTCTTAGCTAATTATAGGCCAATCTCCAACCTTCCTTTTCTCTCAAAGATCCTTGAAAGAGTAGTTGTAAAGCAGCTAACTGATCATCTGCAGAGGAACGGTTTATTTGAAGAGTTTCAGTCAGGTTTCAGAATTCATCACAGTACAAAAACAGCATTAGTGAAGGTTACCAATGATCTTCTCACAGCCTCTGACAGTGGACTCATCTCTGTGCTTGTCCTGTTGGACCTCAGTGCAGCTTTGATACTGCTGACCATAACCTTTTATTACAGAGATTAGAGCATACTATAGGTATTAAAGGTACTGCACTGCAGTGGTTTGAATCATATTTATCTAATAGACTCCAATTTGTTCATGTACATGGGGAGTCTTCTTCACACACTAAGGTTAATTATGGAGTTCCACAGGGTTCTGTGCTAGGACCAATTCTATTTACATTATACATGCTTCCCTTAGGCAGTATTATTAGAAAGTATTATTATTAGAAAGCATTGCATTTTCATTGTTATGCAGATGATACTCAGCTTTATCTATCGATGAAGCCAGATGACACACATCAATTATTTAAACTGCAGGAATGTCTTAAAGACATTAAGGCCTGGATGACCTCTAATTTCCTGCTTCTAAATTCAGATAAAACTGAAATTCTTGTTCTCGGCCCCACAAATCTTAGAAACATGGTGTGAAACCAGATACTTACTCTGGATGGCTTTACTTTGGCCTCCAGTAACACTGTGAGAAATCTTGGAGTCATTTTTGACCAGGATTTGTCCTTCAATGCACATATTAAACAAATATGTAGGACCGCATTTTTAATTTGCGCAATATTTCTAAAATTAGAAACATCCTTTCTCAGAGTGATGCTGAAAAGCTTATTCATGCATTTATTACTTCTAGGGTGGACTATTGTAATTCATTATTATCAGGCTGTCCTAAAAGCTCCCTGAAAAGCCTTCAGCTGATCCAAAATGCTGCAGCTAGAGTACTGACAGGGACTAGAAAGAGAGAGCATATTTCTCCCATATTGGCTTCTCTTCATTGGCTCCCTGTTAAATCTAGAATAGAATTTAAAATCCTGCTCCTCACATACAAGGTCTTGAATAATTAGGCCCCATCTTATCTCAAAGACCTCATAGTCCCATATCACCCCAACAGAGCACTTCGCTCTCAGACTGCTGGCTTACTTGTGGTTCCTAGGATACTTAAGAGTAGAATGGGAGGCAGAGCCTTCAGCTTTCAGGCCCCTCTTCTGTGGAACCAGCTCCCAGCTTGGATTCGGGAGACAGACACCCTCTCTATTTTTAAGAATAGACTTAAAACAATCCTTTTTGATCAAGGTTTATAGTTAGCACTGGATCAGGTGACCCTGAACCCTCCCTTAGGCCTAGGCAGCTGGGGGGTTCCCATGATGCACTTAGTGTTTCTTTTTATTCACCTTCTTTTATTGAGCTTATACATCACTGTGCATTTAATCATTAGTTATTATTAATCTCTGGCTCTCTTACACAGTGTATTTTTTTTGTCCTGTCTCTCCCCCCCAGCCTTAAACGGTCGCGGCAGATGTCTGCCCCTCCCTGAGTCTGATTCTGCTGGAGGGTCTACCTGTTAAAAAAGCCTACTTGTAGGGGGTTGTTTTGATTGTTGGGTTTTCTCTGTAATTATTGTAGTGCCCTGAGGCAGCTGTTGTTATTTTGATGCTGTATAACTAAAATTGAATTGAATTGAATAGTGTGGTGTAATGACAGCCCGCTTTCTGTTTAACCTGCCAGAATGTAGTCATTTCTCTGCACAGAAAAGTAATAAATCAATCAACAGCTTGTCACATAGAATATGTAATTCATTGTTTGCTTCTTAATTATGTTTTGTTCCAGGTCAGTGGCTCAGGCATTGAAGAAAGGGAAGCCCGTCCGACCTGAACATTATTCAGACTGCACCCTTTACTTCAGTGACATTGTTGGATTTACAACAATATCAGCTCTCAGTGAGCCCATTGAGGTACAAATTGTTTGAGCATCTTTTTTGTGTTATTCATCTGTCACTGTTTAACCAAGTGTGTGTGTGTGTGTGTGTGTGTGTCCATGTGTCTGTGTGTCCATGTGTGCAGGTGGTTGACCTGCTGAATGACCTCTACACCATGTTTGATGCCATCATTGCACTCCATGATGTCTACAAGGTAATGCACTTCCATTTCAGCCATGGCTGTCTGACCTGAAATAACAGGTTTCTTTCTTTTTTCTTTCTCTGACCCTCCTGATTCTCTGAACAAAGAAATAACAGATTTATTTGTGTTTACTTATAGGTGGAAACTATTGGAGATGCCTACATGGTGGCTTCAGGTGTTCCCAACAGAAATGGGAATCGGCACGCAGCTGAAGTGGCCAACATGTCTCTGGACATCCTGCACTCAATAGGAGCCTTTAAGATCAAACATATGCCAGAGATTAAAGTCAAAATACGCATTGGACTGCACTCAGGTACACATGCCCACAGATTACCTGCTTATTCAGTACCATGGCATTAGGAGACAGTTCATTTAGCAATCCAATTAATATTTAGAGCATGTTTAAATGTGCAAATTGCGTCATTTAAATAATCAATTAAATAAAGTTTGCTCAATGCTTCTCAGGTGTAAGCTACCCTTATAGTAGACACATATTTATTAGAAAGATTAGTGAAGGTCAACTTCTGTGCCCAGCTCGTGTTAAAGCGTGTTTTTTGCTTGTGAAGGAATGAGTCATAAACACTTTAGTTCTCATGCAAAAGATTTTATATATTGAAGAATCAGAAAATTATCACATGTACATGCGGGCAAATCTTGGGAGAGAGACAGGCATCTCAGCAGCTGGCTGTGGTTCTCCCCCTGGAAGAGCACTGCTTTAACCCCTTAACTGGCGGCGCCAAAATCACCAAAAACGCCTGAAAAAGCATACCCAAATTAAATCAGCTGCTGTTCCTGAACTCTTTGGAGTACATGCAAAAGCTTGATCTCTTTGTAAAGAAGACAAGCTATATTTTTCATTTCTGCAGTCAAAAATGCTGTACCTGTAATGAGTATGTAGCTATTAAGTTTGGAACACAGAAAAATTAGACAATTTTTACCTCGCCTGGATTTTTCCTGTTAGTTTTTATCTAATTACACACTGAGTGTAGAAGGTATGGATTGGAAAATATAATGAAGCTGTAGAATCAAGTCTTTTTACCATGTATTTCAAATTTTATCAAGATAGCACAAAAACCTACTGTTTTGTAAAGGTTTTTGTGTGTTGATCTCAGGTGTGGTCTTGCTTGTGCCATTTGGAGATGGCCAAGTGCCACATGTGAGCAGCCTTTGTTGTACAAACTTCAAATGGCTGTAACTCATCAATGCTTCAACATACAGTCATCAATAAGGGCTCTAATCAAAGATACTACCTTGAGGAATCCTCTGATATACACAAAGTTACTGATAGTACAAATTAATTACAATTATAGACATATAAATCAGAGGTTGCCCTAATTTGTAAAAGAAGGAAAATGTTAGGCCTTCATTCACAACACCCCCCCCCCCCCCCAAGTCTATTTTCAGTGATTCCTTCACACACACAAAACAAATAAATTATATATTGATCAAAAGTTACAGTAAATGTAAACACTACATATACACATAAAATAAAAAACCACAATCCTCCCAATAGTCCTTCTCTGATACACAACTTACAACCCCCCCACCCCCACAAACAAAATTTACACAAAGCCCACCACAAAGCAGAAAACTTTCTGTAAAACTTTAGACACTTAACTCGTCAAAAAAAAGCTCTGAGCCTTTGTCCTCCTCATCCTCATTACATCTAAACAGCATATAATATGACGATGAGCTGAGAATAAAACGTAACACGTACCGTGGTTCGCCCTTGGAGTACAGCTGTTCGTTCGCGAGATTCCGTAAAACCGGTCGAATCAGCGATTAAATCCTCTAATAAACAATAATCCACTCTCGTGAGTCATTTCGTCACTTCGTTGAATAAATATAGTGGGTTTTTGATGCATTCCGACAATCCGTTGGTGAGAAAAAGCTTTGTAAACACTGTTTACGCACGACTGCACACAGACTCTCACTTCCTGCTGTTTCACACACGGAGGACGCACTGATTACGCAGGGAGTTTATGGTTTCATATGAAAACCCACCCCATAGTGCCATATACCCATGTGTCAGGAATTTTATTGGCTATACATCTGTGGTTTTGGATTTTGGGTCAGAGTCGACCAATCAGAACGATTGGACAAGATTTGGGGGCAGGTCTAGAAAAGTCACATGACACTGTCTCATTATTGGCTCTGGAGAACCCATTTCATAACATGATTGGACAAATGAGGTGTCAATCCAATTCTGAGGGTCTAGTCTGTCATATAAAAGCATCATAAGGGCGAACTGCAGCGTAACTGTGATGCTATGAGGCTTCAAAGTCTGAAATCGCTACAGAGGGCCCGGTGGCGGGCCCTTGCCAGTTAACAGGCTAAACTAACCATAATTTATACTGCCATTATCTAAACATGAACAAATTCTGGACCATTTGTCATTCAGTCTTGTCCAAGCTGGTTTTTCATGACCCAGATTCTTGTCATCATCAGTGGAGTCATAAAGCACATCTTCTTCCTGATGTTTTAATTTGTCATACAGAGCAATCTTGTCCAGATTAATAACAGAATATGGTGACATTGGTGATGTTTTAATTGTATGTACGGTGGCTGAACCTCCAAGATAAGATGAACTGAGAGAGAAGTTAGTCAGGCACTTTCTGTCTGTTCCTCTCTATCTGATATATGATTATTTAATTGTTTATTTTTTGGTTGATCCACTGTTTATTAATTAATTAATTCCCTGGAGTTTAATTTTAAGCATTTGTCATTTTATTCACTGAGTAAAAATAACCCCTAACACTAGACAGAAAGTTTTACAAATAGCTGGACTAGTGGCTTATCATATTCAGTGGAACAAATAAGCTGGTACTCAGACCACAGGAGTATCATTGTATCAAATCTTTATTTTGAACATATACCCCAAAAAATTAAATTCACATGCAATCAGTGAAATGTTTTTTTTTACTGATAACTTGCTCATTCTTTATATCTGTTCTGATTATACAATCTAAAATATACATATGTGCATAATATGTACAAAATTCACAGTCCCTTGTTACATTATCTTTATGAATTAATCTATAATTATTTAAGTATACCTAGCCAGAAGTATTGCTTTTTTATAGTGTGTCATAATAATCAGTTATCAGTACATCCATATAAATATTTAACACCCTACCTCATTCATGTAGTGCTTTATAAGTGTTATTTTATATAATTTTTAAAAACTGATTTAAATTAGCACATCTCCACAGATTGCTATGCACATGCTGTCACAATCTGCTGTGGCAGGCAAGACCCCAATACAGGACTCTCAAGGCACAAGCTGTATTTAACTTAAGCTTGATTAAATAAACTAAAAACAAAACTGGACAAGAGCCAGCTACACAAATACATGAAACTCAAAATGCAAAGCACCCAGCAGGTAAGCTGACTTTTGTGGCTACACAGATGAGGATGCAATAAAGGACAAAGACAAAAACAGAAAATAAATACACAAGGGCTAATGATTAGAGTGGAATCAGTTGGAATCACAGCTGAACGTAGTTTCAGAGACGAGATAAGGGGAAGCAAAACTAAACACTAAGTACAAGGAACACTAGACTGTCGAAATAAAACAGGAAGTAACTAAACATGGTACACGCAGACTTGACATACAGGGAGGCTGTCACACAGAGGGAACCTAAACACAAAAGACAAGGAAATAATGGGAAGGCAAACTAAACACAAAAAGGGCCAAGACACAGGGACAAAACAGACACGGGGAAAACGAGAACGAAGGGAAATGAAACCAAATGAAATACCATAACTAATAACCGGTCACCAAAACAATAACAAACTGAGGATCTAAACTGTAAAGAAATCTAAGAAAATACAACAAAAACAGAACCTCAGAAAAACTCTAAAATACTGGGTCATCAGCCGAGGACGATAACACATGGTCCTTATTTTTGTCCTTCCTTTATGTTTTTTTAAAACTTAGCTCTGTCGTCCACTCATAACCTCCTTCTCTATGAATATTTTTTAATGTTTGACATTTCTTGCTTTTTACAATATTTGACTAGTTTAAAATTTTACCAGATCCACAAATTTCAACACTTTTGACCTTAAAAATAGAGTTTGTGTGCTACCGATATCCAAAATTATTAACTATCCTTATTGTTACTTTTTGTAATGTGCATAGTGCCAGTAGCATGCTTTTGTATGAGTTACCCATTATCTCCACACAATAATTCAAGTAAGATAAAACCACTGAACACCATAAAATATGCAACGATTTCTGGTTCTGAAAGTGCCTTGTTTTTCCTAACACAGTGATGGTCTGTTATTTGACTAATATGAGGTTTCCTGCAGATTTTATGATCCAGCATCACACCCATAAATTTGTAGTCATACACCTTTCTATACATACATTAAAACCCAAATTGGGTGGGCAGGTGACTGCTGCTTGAAATTAGCCTTTTTCCCAGCTGGTATTGATTTGATCCTATATCTCAGATTAGGGAGATGTAGCCGCAGCAGTGCGGTGGTTAGCAGTGTGGGTTTTAATCCACTCCACTTTTCTGTGTGGAGAACCACCCCCATTCTCCCTGTGCCTGCATCAGTTCTCTCTGTACTTCAGCTTCCTTCCAGAGTTCAAAGACATGAATGTGAGTGTGAACGGTTGTCTGTCTCTGTGTTAGCCCTGTGACAGACTGGTGGCCTGTCCAGGTGTACCCTGCCTCTCACTCAGCTGACAGTGCTGGTAAAAGACCATCTCCTCCTGTCTTCAGGTCCGGTGGTAGCAGGTGTGGTCGGACTCAAGATGCCCAGGTACTGTCTGTTTGGAGACACGGTGACCACGGCCTCACTCATGGAGTCCTCTGGGCTGCGTATGTAAAAATCATTGATCACTCAGAAATCATTCTTACATCAGTGTTTCACTTTTGTGTGTATAAATTATGTCAGAATCAGTATTTCCTCCTGATTTTCAGTATGATGTGTTTGCAGCCTACAGGATCCACATCAGTCTGAGTACGGTCAAAGTCCTGACCAGTCTCAAAGTGGGATACCACATAGACACCAGGAAGGCACAGGTATATGCAGCACATGTCAACACTATTAGAAATAAACTATGAAACACAAATACAGAAAATTCATCAGACTGAACAAAGAGTAAAAAAATAAATAAATCTACTAGTTTTAGAAAATATTTTAGGAGTCTTTATTCAGAAGATAGTCCAATCAGACTCAAATCCACACTGATGTAATCCAGTCAGGTCTGGTCCACTTCCACACTGATCCCGTCTGATGTGAGTGCTTGTGTTGTGCAGGTGAAGGGCACAGAGGACACATACTGGCTGATGGGCCGAGATGATTTTAATAAACCTCTTCCTGTTCCTCCAGACCTCACCGGAGGGTAAGAACACAGTTATCATGACCATCAGAAGCGTTGATCAATAGTCAAATATTACACTGACAAGAGTCCAAGATGGCGCAGGTGTGTGTGTGGCTACCTATCTGTTGCTGTCATTTTTGTTTATTTTTGTGCTGTTTCTGGCTCTCTGCACTAAAGGGATATTTATAAAGGGATATAAAAAAATAGTTATCTTGAATTGTGGCGGACAGTATTTGTTGCCTTTGTTCCTGACACAAATTCTTTCTACTGTTTTCTGAGTAAAGTATGTATTACCTCCAGGCTTCTTTGTGTCCTGGTGGTTCCTGGATCTCACTGATGCTTGCTTGTGGTACCTGTGGTTGATGGGGTGAATTAGAGACTGAGGTCATTGCATCATGGTCCAGCTGAAACTCAGGCTCCAATTCAATTTCCTGTTAGATTTGGCCTGGTAAATGCCAGATCACTGGTAAATAAAACTTATATCCTTCGGTACCTCAACGAAAGGAGGTGGCACAGCGGCTGTTTATAAAAAGGACTATAAATGTAAGCAGTGTTTTTTATCAAGTTCATTCTCCAGTTTTGAATTGACTATTTGAAGTGGGTCGCTCTAAGTGGGTACTGTGTGCTGTCATCTACCCCCCCCCCCCCCCCCCCCCCCCTTCCCAAATTCAATAAGGACTTCATAACTGAGTTCTCTGACTTTTTGGCTGGAATCATGCCTAATTATGATCATGCCCTTATTATTGGAAATTTTAATATTGTGCGTTGTCCTGATAAGCCATTGATAAATGACTTTTAAAATCTTATTGACTCTTTAAATTTGGTGCAATAAGTATCTGGTCCTACACACAAACTTGGACACACACTGGATCTTGTTCTCTCACATTGTCTGCCTGTGTTAAACCGGGAGATTTGCAACACTGTCTTCTTGGATCACATGCCTGTGTTATTTGAAGTTGGGTTGTCTCATACCACAGTCAAAATTTGCGCCCCTGTTTGGTGCTGTCGGATCTTCAGCTTTTCCACTGCTGATCGGTTCTCTGCTGTTTTCTGTACTCCCCCTGATTCATTAAACCAGCTCGGTGTCTGGTTTAATTCCTCCTGTCAAACCATTTTGGACTCTGTGGCTCCAGTAAAATCTAAACACCCCAAAGCTAGATCTGAGCCCTGGTTCAATAATATAACTCATACAGTCAGACGGGAGTGTCGCAGAGCTGAACGCAAGTGGAAGAAGGACAGGCTGCAGGTGTTACACCATATGGTAAAGGCCTGTTGGTGCTGTTACCAAAACACTGTTAAAGAGGCTAAAATAAAATACCTGTCAAATATCATTGCATCCAACTCCCATAACCCACGCCTATTATTTAAAACTATCGACTCCATCCTGAATGCTTCAGTCTGCCTGTTTGAAACCTCTTCTGATATGTGCAATAAGTTTTTACACTTTTTTATTGATGCGGTTGCCAGTACAGTAATCCCTCGCTACTTCGCGGTTCGTTTTTTGCGGACTCGCTGTTTCGCGGGTTTTCAATCAATATTAGTCTAAAATATTTATTGCTGTACTTTTGCTGTTTTGCAGGTTTTTGCGGTACTCATTCTTCACATGCGTAGCACGTGTTGTACAAACCGGATTCCAAAAAAGTTGGGACACTAAACAAATTGTGAATAAAAACTGAATGCAATGATGTGGAGGTGCCAACATCTAATATTTTATTCAGAATAGAACACAAATCACAGATCCAGACATCTGTTGAGTTTAGTAAGAAGAAGGGGGGATGCCACACAGTGGTAAAAATGGCCTTGTCTCAACTTTTTTGGGATTTGTTGATGTCATGTAATTTTGAAACAACATATTTTTCCCTTAAAATGATACATTCTCTCGGTTTAAACTTTTGATCTGTGATTTGTGTTCTATTCTGAATAAAATATTAGATGTTGGCACCTCCACATCATTGCATTCAGTTTTTATTCACAATTTGTTTAGTGTCCCAACTTTTTTGGAATCCAGTTTGTAATGTATATATTTGGTGTATAAGTGTATGGGGAGGGTTTATAAAAACTTAAAATTGTGTATAACTACTAAAATAATGTATAAGTCAAAATAAATATAGCGTCCCTACTTCGCGG
>NW_022060191.1:27500-42540 GCF_007364275.1 Archocentrus centrarchus
GGATGGTAGTTTGAAGTCCCTTAAGCGTCTAAGGTGATAAAGATGCTGACGGGCTTTCTTTGCCAATGCAGTGGTGTGGCAAGACCATGACAGGTCCTCAGAGATGTGAACTCCAAGGTACTTGAAAATTGTCCACTTTTTCCACTGCTGTGCCACCGATCATAACGGGGTGATAGTTCCTCTCCTGCTTTATGCTGCAGTCCACTATCAACTCCTTTGTCTTGCTGACGTTAGGGAGGAGATTATTGTCCTGGCACCAGTCCTCCAGGTGTTTAATCTCCTCTAGGTAGGCCCTCTCATCATTGTTAGAGATCAGGCCCACTACAACAGTGTCGTCAGCAAACTTGACAATGGTGGTAGAGCTGGAAGTGGCCACACAGTCATATGTGTACAGTGAGTACAGCAGGGGGCTCAGGACGCAGCCCTGGGGGGCGCCAGTGCTAAATATGAGTGCGGGTGAGATGTGTTTTCCTACCCGCACAGCTTGTGTTCTGTCCGTCAGGAAGTTGGAGATCCAGTGACACAAGGATGGGTGAGGTCCCAGGTTCTCCAACTTGATGGTTAGTTTAGAGGGGATAATCGTGTTAAATGCTGAGCTGTAGTCAACAAACAGCATTTTAACATAATTTCCCCTCCCAGCGTCCAGGTGTGTTAGTGTGGTGTGGAGGAGGTAGGTGATGGCATCATCTGTGGAACGGTTGGGGCGGTATGCGAACTGTAAAGGGTCCATAGAGTCCGGAAGTGATGAGGTGATGAAGTCTCTGATGATCCTCTCGAAGCACTTCATCACGACTGATGTCAGGGCCACTGGGCGAAAGTCATTGAGGCAGGCTGGCTGGTTCTTCTTCGGGACTGGAACGATGACGGACTGTTTGAAGCACGCTGGTACGATGCCCTGGGTCAGGGATAAGTTGAAAATATTCGTAAACACCGGCGCTAGCTGGTCTGCGCAGGCTTTGATGACTCGGCCAGCGATCCCGTCCGGTCCTGCTGCTTTCCTGGTGTTCACTCTCCTGAAGGCTCTCCGTACATCACTCTCCCTGATGATGAGGGGTTCCTGCGTTCCGACGAGCTCCGTCTGCATGCTGGACACACCGGTAGCGCTGTTAGCATCGCTAGCGCTGTTAGCGTTGCCGGCTGCAGCCTCGAAGCGAGCGTAGAAGGTGTTCAGCTCGGTTGCCAGAGACGCGTCCGCACTCACCAGTCTGGAGGGTGGGCTTCTGTAGTCCGTAATGATCCGTAGTCCCTGCCACAGGGTTCTAGAGTCACTCTGCTGCAACTGTGTCTCTATTTTCTCCCCGTATCGCCACTTCGCCTCTTTCACCGCTCGGTGAAGCAGAGAAGGTTGCAGTCCCGAATGTCTCTCTGGTACTTGATCCTGGCACGGAGGTCGTCGAGCTTGTTGTCCAGGGACTGGACTTTGGCTAACAGGATACTGGGCAGGGGAGCTCGATGTGCCCTAGCCCTCAGCTTGTTCCTGACACCGGCTCGTTTTCCTCGGGGTCGTTTCATGTCCCGTCCTTTGTTGTTCCTCAGGATCTCCCTCGGCCACGATGAATCCGTTAAAGACGGCAAACGGTGAGTGGATTGTAGATTAATAGAGATAAGAGTACTTCTATCATAGCAAATACAACCCGTGGTGAAAAGAAAAACGATTAAAATCGATAAAAAGCTGTGAAATAACTAAAAACAGGTAAAAAGTTGTCGGAGCAGTCGAGACGGCAGCCGACCTCACCGGCGCCATCTTGAATCATCTTGTGGGTATTTGCGGCACTGCTCTGGAATGGTTTAAATCTTATTTAGCAAGCAAGACTATTTCTGTTAGCTTTGCTGGCTCTGATTCCTCCTCTGCCCCCCTGTTATGTAGGGTTCCATAGGGCTCAATTTTGGGGCCCTTGCTTTTTGCACTTTATCTGTTTCCATTGGGAGCCATTCTTAGAAAACATGGAATCTCCTTTCGCTGCTATGCCGATGATATCCAGATCTATGTGCCATTAAAGAAGAAGGATGGCTTCCCAATTAAATCTCTTCTTGCATGTCTTGATAACATTAAAGCTTGGATGGCCCTAATTTTCTAAATTTTGATGAAAAAAGGGCTGAAGTGTTAGTCTAGGCAGCATCTAGAGACACTGATACATGCCTTTATTACATCGTGGTTTGATTACTGTAACGCACTCTGTTAGAGTCAGTGAGTCTTCTCTTTCACATCTCAGTTGGTTCAAAATGCCGCTGTAAATGGACTAGTTCTTATATAGCGCTTTTCTACTCAGTGTGAGCACTCAAAGTGCTTATACAGCATGTTTACATTTACCCATTCATACAAGCACTTCCATGATTAACTACGCTAAGTGCTTCAATTATCTAACATTCACACACATTCATACTCCAACAGTTGCGTTGGAGAGCAACTTGGGGTTAAGTATCTTGCCCAAGGATACATTGGCATGCAGCCTTGAGTAGCCAGGAATCTGTCCCCTCTAAGTTGTGGAATAATTGCCTTTGTATGTTAGACAATCGCCTACACTGTCTATTTTAAAAACCCATTTATACTCTGGCCTTCAACCCACCATGGGACATTGATCCTACCTGTTTTAATGGATTATATTTTTTATTTATTTATTTTTAAATTTTTTTTTGTCTTAATATTTTAACTCATTTGGTGTACAGCACTTTGTATTTGCTGTGGGTCTTTTAAAAAGCTATATAAATAAAGTTTGGTATGCTATGGTATCATTACAAATAATCAAATTACAGCTCTGTAGGGTGACAAGTGTGGTATCTGATCTACTGTGACTTAAACTGCTGTGTTAAACTGCATCTATGTATGGGTTTCTACTTTAGGATGAAGGCCTCGAGTTCAGGCTTGCTTTGACCTTGTCCAAAAAAGGATTGCTCAGAATGATCATATAGTTTCCATCAGTAAATGGTATGAGAGAGTGTAACCCCTTGTTTCTCTCTCTCCAAAAAGGGAATGACCTTACAGACATACAGGAAACAAGCTATACCTGGTTCTCCATAAAATTCTATATGTGGTACAATGTCAAAGGTCAAGAATGTGGGTGCTGGCTATATAACTCTTGCCAGTCCCTTTGTCACACGAGTTAGGGCAATTGGAATTCCCTCTCCCAGACAGCTAGATGAGAAGCGTCTGTTTTGACACTGTCTGTTTTTGCAATAAACTTTGTATATATGCATTAAGACTTTGTCGGCGAAGGATTTCTTCAAACACAACATTATGGCATCAAGATTAAGAAACAACACAAGCCACTGGAGAACTCTGATAATAAATCTGTTTTGGGTGTTAAAACTTAAATCAAACAGTGCTCATTTATTAGGTCAGTGTAAAACAGACTTTCTGCTCCCATCTTACATCAGACACACTAGAACACAGCAACAACTTTCCCTGAACAGGGAAATGTGAACTACATTTTTTATATCAATTTCATATCAGATTCAAACCAATCAGCATAACATTATGACCGCCTATCAAAATTTGTATTTTAAACCTGTCTTGTGTGGCAGAATTATGATCTGAATGCTGTACCAAACATATTTGGCTTTCCAAGATGAGCTCTATACAGTAGATTCTCTACAGGCTCTGTCATGTCATGGCTGTGTGCAGGTAAGGTTAGACCCAAATGTAAACTCTGGGGACAGAATATAAACTCAGGTTTATTGCAAGAAACAAGATCAAATATATATGTTTTGTTATATATACATATGCTGGGCTGGCACAAACTTAATTCACACACAGGATGATTAGTGAAACAGGACACAGCTGGGGAGAACAGGTGAACTGAGTCAAGCTAATGACACAAGGGACATAAAACTGAACATAATGCACAGTAGACAAGACTAACAGAATAAAACTGTAAGTAACTAGACATAAGAAATGCAAACTTGACAAGACAAAACACGGGGACTCAGGGAATGCAATGAAATGTAACCATGAATATACAGGGGTTGGACAATGAAACTTGTCATTTTAGTGTGGGTGGTTTCATGGCTAAATCGGAACAGCCTGGTGGCCAATCTTCATTAATTGCACATTGCACCAGTAAGAGCAGAGTGTGAAGGTTCAATTAGCAGGGTAAGAGCACAGTTTTGCTTAAAATATTGTAATGCACACAACATTATGGGTGACATACCAGAGTTCAAAAGAGGACAGATTGTTGGTGCACGTCTTGCTGGCGCATCTGTGACCAAGACAGCAAGTCTTTGTGATGTATCAAGAGCCACGGTATCCAGCGTAATGTCAGCATATCACCAAGAAGGACGAACCACATCCAACAGGATTAACTGTGGACGCAAGAGGAAGCTGTCTGAAAGGGATGTTCGGGTGCTAACCCGGATTGTATCCAAAAAAAATTAAAACCACGGCTGCCCAAATCACGGCAGAATTAAATGTGCACCTCAGCTCTCCTGTTTCCACCAAAACTGTCCGTCGGGAGTTCCACAGGGTCAATATACACGGCCGGGCTGCTATAGCCAAACCTTTGGTCACTCGTGCCAATGCCAAACGTCAGTTTCAATGGTGCAAGGAGCACAAAACTTGGGCTGTGGACAATGTGAAACATGTATTGTTCTCTGATGAGTCCACCTTTACTGTTTTCCCCACATCCAGGAGAGTTACGGTGTGGAGAAGCCCCAAAGAAGCATACCACCCAGACTGTTGCATGCCCAGAGTGAAGCATGGGGGTGGATCAGTGATGGTTTGGGCTGCCATATCATGGCATTCCCTTGGCCCAATACTTGTGCTAGATGGGCGCGTCACTGCCAAGGACTACCGAACCATTCTGGAGGACCATGTGCATACAATGGTTCAAACATTGTATCCTGAAGGCGGTGCCGTGTATCAGGATGACAATGCAGCAATACACACAGCAAGACTGGTAAAAGATTGGTTTGATGAACATGAAAGTGAAGTTGAACATCTCCCATGGCCTGCACAGTCACCAGATCTAAATATTATTGAGCCACTTTGGGGTGTTTTGGAGCAGCGAATCAGGAAACGTTTTCCTCCACCAGCATCACGTCGTGACCTGGCCACTATCCTGCAGGAAGAATGGCTTAAAATCCCTCTGACCACTGTGCAGGACTTGTATATGTCATTCCCAAGACGAACTGACGCTGTATTGACTGCAAAAGGAGGCCCTACACCATACTAATAAATTATTGTGGTCTAAAACCAGGTGTTTCAGTTTCATTGTCCAACCCCTGTAACTCAAGTAACTAAACTAAGTAGGTCTGAGGCTACAAATAAAAACCCAACCAGGAACTAAAAACTGCAAAACCCCACAATAACTTAAGAAATAATGGGACACATTAAATAACAGAATCTTAAAGTTAAAAAAAAAAAAATGAAAACACTGGGTCACAGACCTAGGATAGGACCTAGGATTGTTCACATAAGTTTATAGATATTATGGCAATGCTAGAGTTGACAGGCAGGAACAAAAGCATCACAACAGTCATCTTTATATTGTAAATTAATAGCTATACAATAGATAAAATCCAACAGTCAAAACGACCCCCTATGAGCAGCACTTGGTGACAGTGGGAAGGAAAAACTCTCTTTTAACAGGAAGAAACCTCCAGCAGGACCTCCTCCTGTGACCGGTTGGGGCTGAGGGGAGGGAGACAGGACAAAAGACATGCTGTGGAAGAGAGCCAGAGATTAATAATAACTAATGATTAAATGCAGAGTGGGGGTATCAACAGAGTGAAAAGAGGTGAATGAAAAGAAACATTGCATCATGCAATCTGAGAGCAAAGTGCTCGATTAGGGTGATGCGGTGCTATGAGATCTTTAAGATAAGATGGGGTCTGATTATTCAATGCCTTTTATGTGAGGAAAAGAACAATATAAACATAAGACAGACCAGAGATCTCACAGGATGATTAAATAATCAAAACATTGGGTCAGAGACCCTGGTGGACATCGCCAGACCACCTGGCTCTTTGTGGTTCATCATCCCTGTGAGGGGGGGTCGCAGACGGAGACGGCGCAGAGAAAGGAGGCAGAAAAGAGGCGGCAGAGCTGGCGTTTTGGAGAGGCTACGTAAACGGCCTCATAGACCTCCGTTACCCAGTGTTTTCCTCGCCAATGTAAGATCACTCCCGAATAAAATGGATGAGTTGAGACTGCTGGTGGCTACAAACAGGACCGTGAAGGACTGCTGCGTTTTGCTCTTCACTGAGACCTGGCTTCATTCATCCATTCCTGATGCAGCCATCGAGCTAGCCGGCAGGACAACGCACCGGCATGACAGAATGCGGACCTCCGGTAAGAGCAGAGGAGGGGGTGTGTGCTTGTATGTAAACAACAGCTGGTGTACAGACAGTATGACTGTGAACAGCCACTGCTCTCCGGACCTGGAGTACATGACTGTTAAATGCAGGCCCATCTATCTGCCCCGTGAGTTTACAGCTGTTTTGATCACTGTTGTTTATCTTCCCCCTGATGCTAATGCTAACTCGGCTGTTAGTCTCTTACATGACACGGTTTGCAGTCAACAGAGCAGATATCCTGAGGCTGTACACATCATTGCAGGAGACTTTAACCATGTCGATTTAAAGACTGTTCTACCCAAGTTCCATCAGCATGTTAAATGCCCTACAAGAGGGAACAACACACTGGATAAAGTCTACTCTAACATCAAGCTGGGTTTCAGGGCTGTGCCACTGCCACATCTGGGCCAGTCAGACCATCTGTCCCTGCTTATGATTCCAGCATACACCCCCCTCAGCAAAACTGCTCTTTCTACATCTAAGACTGTTCAGACCTGGCCTGAAGGTGCCTCTCAACAGCTGCAGGACTGCTTTGAAACAACTGACTGGGACGTATTCAAGCACCAGGACCTGGAGCAGTATACCTCGGCTGTTCTGGACTACATCAAGTTCTGCACCGACACTGTAACTGTGGACAAGAATATCCGGGTTTTTCCAAATAGAAAGCCATGGATGAATGGAAAGGTGCAGAGCTTACTCAGAGAAAGGAACATCGCCTTCAGAGCTGGTGATGGGGCGCTTTACAGCGCTGCCAGAGCCAACCTGAAGAGGGGCATCAGGGAGGCCAAGGCTGTGTATAAGAGGAGGATTGAGGACTGTTTCCAGAGCCACGACTTCAGGCAGGTGTGGCAAGGGGTTCGGCATATTTTGAACTACAAACCCAGCCTGTTAGTTGATCAGCGTAACATCAATCTGGCAGAGGAGCTGAACAGCTTCTTTGCACGCTTTGAGGTACAGCAATCAGAGACAGCCATCCAACATCCCTCAGCAGGCAGCAGCAGCATCCTCAGGCTGCAAGAGCAAGAGGTGAGGCGTATGCTGGAAACTGTGAACCCCAGGAAAGCTGTGGGGCCCGATGGTGTCTCTGGACGGATACTGAAGGTCTGTGCGGCTCAGCTGGCAGGTATTTTTACCAGCATTTTTAACCAGTCCCTGAGCCAGGCTGCTGTCCCTTCCTGCCTGAAGTCCTCCATTATCGTCCCCATCCCCAAGAAGAACACTATCAGAGGTTTGAATGACTACAGGCCAGTAGCACTAACACCAATTGTTATGAAGTGCTTTGAAAAGCTTGTCCGGGCTCACGTCATCTCCAGTCTCTCTCCCAGACTAGACCCCCACCAGTTTGCCTACAGAGCCAACCGGTCCACAGAGGACGCCATTGCCACGGCCCTCCACTCTGCCTTCTCTCACCTGGAGCAGGGGGGGAACTACGCTCGGCTGCTCTTTGTGGACTTCAGCTCGGCGTTTAACACCATCCTTCCTGGCAGACTGGTGACTAAACTGTCAGATCTGGGGATACCACGCTCCACCTGTCTTTGGATCAAGGACTTCCTGACAGACCGTTCCCAGAGGGTAAGAGTAGGTCCCCACCTCTCTTCAGCCATCAGCCTCAGCACCGGCTCTCCACAGGGCTGTGTGATGAGTCCCCTACTCTTCACCCTCTACACACATGACTGCACCTCCATACATGCCAGTAACTGCATCATTAAGTTTGCGGATGACACCACTGTGGTGGGGCTCATATCAGGCGGGGATGAGTCAGCATACCGGGACGAGGTGCAGCGGCTGTCAAGGTGGTGCAGTGAGAATAACTTGATCCTGAACACCACTAAGACAAAGGAGATGGTAGTAGACTTTAGGAGGACAACACATGTCATTCAACCTCTGTTCATCGAGGGGGATGAAGTGGAGCTGGTTTCAGATTTTAGGTTCCTGGGAGTACATCTGCAGGATGATTTGACCTGGAGTATCAATACGACCAGCATTTACAGGAAGGCCCAACAGAGACTGCATTTCCTGAGGGTTCTTAGGAGCAACTATCTGACCCAGAATCTGCTGGTGTCCTTCTACCGTTGCTCTGTAGAGAGCATCCTGACCTACTGTCTGTGCGTGTGGTTCAACAGCTGCACAGCAGCAGACAGGAAAACACTCCAGCGAATCATCAACACGGCTCAAAAGATCATAGGCTGTCCCCTGCCCTCCCTCCAGGAACTGTTCAATGCCCGCTGCCAGAGGAGGGCACAGAACATCCTCCAGGACCCCTCACACCCTGGACACTCCTTGTTTCAGCTACTGCCATCAGGCAGACGTTTCAGGACAATGAAGGCCAGAACAAACAAGTCAAGTCAAGTCAAGTCAAGTTTATTTATAAAGCACATTTAAAACAACGACGTTGACCAAAGTGCTGTACAAGATCTGTAACCCCAAGGACTATACTAAATAAAAATAAAAATATATAAATAAATAAATAAAATAATAAAATAAAAATAAATAAATAAAAACATTAAGAACAATAAATAACATAAGAAAATTAAAAATTAAAACGTTTAAAACAAGTACCATAAAATACCATAAAACAATCATCTAAAAGGAGGTAGCACTGCAGCCAAATGCCAAGGAAAAGAAATGTGTTTTTAATAGAGATTTAAATGTGTGTATCGTCTGAGCTGTGCGGATATGGAGAGGTAGATCGTTCCATAGCTTTGGTGCTGCTGCTGCAAAAGCTCGATCACCTCTCTGTTTTAGTCTAGTTTTAGGCCTCTGTAAGAGCAGCTGGTTCGATGACCTCAGAGCTCTTACAGGGGTGTGACAGTGAAGCAGCTCAGACAGATACAAAGGTGCCAGTCCGTTTAAGGCTTTAAAAGTAAGCAATAAAATCTTAAAATCGATTCTAAAACGGACAGGGAGCCAGTGAAGGGATGACAGGACTGGGGTAATGTGTTCATGCTTTTTTAAACCGGTTAAAAGACGAGCTGCCGCATTCTGGACTACCTGCAGGCGGCGCACAGATGATTGATCTATGCCAAAGTACAGAGAATTACAGTAGTCCAGGCGGGAAGTAATAAAAGCATGAATAACTTTTTCCAGGTCCTGCTGTGGGAGATAAGGTTTTACCTTGGCAATGACTCTGAGTTGGTAAAAACTGATTTTGGTAACAGCACTTACTTGCTTCTCCATTTTAAAACTACTATCTAAAATGACACCCAGATTTTTCACAGCATCACGACAGTGAGGAGCCAAATGACTCGGAGTGCCAGAGGAGTAGCTTGAGGGGTCAAACAGACTGAGGAACAGCTTTTATGCCAGGGCTATCATTGAACTGAACTCTGTGTGGTTTGGACAGTGATGTGGGGTGGTAGTGCTGACTGTGTGCGTGCGTTGGTGTGTGTATTGGGGCTAGATTCATCTTAATTTACTATTGTGCACTGTATTTTAGTAATCATTTTTATCACTCATATTTTTATTATTTTATTATTTATTGTCTGAGGCACCTAAAAAGGAATGCATTTTAAATTTCGTTGTGCAACTTCTGTGTACAATGACAATAAAGATTCTGATTCTGATTCTGATCATAACAAAAAGGATATCAGAAATAAGATTGGCTCACAGTTCACTAATGGACTTCGTTATAATAGAATACTCCTGAACTCAGACACTTTAAATTGGTGATGAACAACATTGGCTTGTGACTTCTTAGTGGATTTTAATTCTTAGTTTGTGTGATTCAGACAATTACAGGGAAGCTTGTTACTTTATAGTTACTCTGTGCTTCACACATTACAATAACCTGTGAACTGTGATGGTCATGAGCTGCAGGAGCTGCTATGCTGCTGATATTCTGATTCCTTCTCTCTCATCACCTGTCTGTCTCTCAGGGCCAGTAACCATGGAATCAGTCTGGATGAAATTCCAGTGGACAGACGACAGAAGTTTTTGGACCGACAGAGGAAGATGAAGAAGTGATGAATACACACACACACACACACACACACACACACACACACACACACACACACACACACACACACACACACTACCTCAAGGACTATGTTTGAAGGGACATGTCATCATTAGGTGAGACACTTTCAGCCAAATCCATCTGAACTGCTGAGATCTTGAGGTTCTTAAACTCTGTAAAGTCTGAATGGATGAATCAGCCATTGGTGCAGACACTCATTTCTACTTCCTGATTTATCTAGAGGGTGGTTAACTTTGATTGGTCACTGACATCACTTTGCCATGTTTCTGTTTGACTAGTAAAATTGCATTTACCTGATGCACCTGAAGGCACCTTCTTGTAAGTAAATCATACATTTTCAGTCCAGATTTGTTTCCTTACTATCAACTGAATTTCATATTCTTTTGCAATATTATCACAATAATAGAAAAAAAATGGATTTGTGCTGGTACCATTTTCTGCAGTTTAGATTATTATTGTCTTTGATTTGAGAGTACATGTTCCGGAAAGCAGGTTCAACAAACTCTGACTTCATCATGTGAGCTCTGAGATGGACACTGTCGCTAAACTGTAACATCTTTATTACACAATAGTCGTTCTTGCACCTTGAATCGTGTACCTGAAAAAGTTTGAAAAACTAATACTAAATCTAATGAAAACTAAGCTAAAATTAAGCAAAAATTTTTTAACACTAACTGAATTAGAGGGAGAAAAAATTTAAAATGAAAAGAGTTTGAGATCATGCGTATATTCACTCCTTTCAAGATATAAGATACAAGAGAACTTTATTATCATTATACATACAACGGAATTTCATTCAGGTCAGCCATCCAAGCGGGGGAAATGGGTGCCTGCAGCCGCTGCCCAGCTAAGGGCGCCGCCGTCATTTGCCTCCATGCCGGTAAAACTGTAAACATCTGATTTCTAAACATGTTTATTAAGGTGTAAAAACTTTGAAACTCAGATAAGATTAAAAGCAGAAAAGGTTTTCCTCGTGTCAGCTCAGAGTTTCTGCTAAAACTCTGTGGAACAGGATATTTTCTGTTGTTTCTATTGTTCAAACATCATGTTTTAATGTGTAAAGTCCCATATCTTGTTCCAATAATAAAAACTTTCATAAATTTTTTTATTTTTATTTTTAAATGCAATGTTTGTAAGCACAGTTACCTATAACTGTAGAGGAGGAGCTGGAAGGAGGAGGAGCCTGGCTTCATCACAGCTGTTATACAGGACTGAATAACAGCTGTGATGTTATTCAGTCCTGTATAACAACTGTGATGAAGCCAGGCTGTTATACAGGACTGAATTCAAATGTGAAGATTTTCACTGACCTGCAGCACAACCATCAGAACAACTCTAACCCATCTGGGTGACAGTGAGTTTCTTTGTTCAGAGCACATTTATGCTTTTTTTGTTTGTTTTGTTAAAAATGTTATTTTACCCAGTAAAATTTTTGAGAAACAGTTCTCATTTACAAACATGACTTGGCCAAGAGGCCCCAATAAAATCAGGTCCACAACACATAGATACACATAAACATATAAACATACCAAAAATAAAAAATCCCAGAGCACACATGGAAAACATGACAACTGGATAAAAAGCAGGAGTAAGAAGAAGAATAGGTGAATTAGCATTAAGGGAAGAGAGGGGAAACTAACGTGTGTGTGATATTGTACGCATGTAGCAATATATGAAGGAGAAAATGGACGTGGGTATGTACATTAGTGTGAGCCAGGGAGATCAGCAAGACCAACAGTCAACTATAAGCTGTTAAGTTGAAGCTTGAAAGTAGCAAGAAGTGTTAAGGTTTTAAACTCATAAGCTCACTGGCAGCTGTGGGTCTAATTCAGTTCAACAGTGTGATGGAAATTGTTCTCTTATTCTGTTCTTATGGCTGATGGAAAGATCCATAATATCATGTTATTGTCTTCATATAATCCTCTATTACAAGAAATACTGTACAGGTTATCCTTTGCACTGAATGTTCTGATTATATTCAGTGACACTGACGGGTAGATAACTGCTTCCTATAAATGACTCTGTGCTTGTTCTTTGTCAAACACCATGCAGACTGCTGCTGTACTCTGTGTTATTGTTTGACCTTTTTGCAAAGGCAAATTAAAATGTTACAAACACAACCTGTTTGTGTAGATTGATTCATTTCAGATTTTTGTTTCAGAAAAGTGGGATGTGCTGGAGAAACAGTATTTGACTGGATTGAGATCTTGGGAATTCAGAGGCCTCAAATGGTTACTGAACAATGTTTGCTTTGTGGCAGGGAGCATTGTGCTGCTGAAAGAGGCCACAGCCATCAGGGAATACAGTTTCCATGAAAGGGTGTAAGGATGGTCTGCAACAATGCTGAGGTGGGTGGTGTCAAAGTAACATCCACATGATGGCAGAACCCAAGGTTTCCCAGCAGAACATTGCCCAAAGCATCACACTGCCTCTGGCAGCTTGCATTCTTCCCATAGTGCATTCTGGTGCCAGGTGTTCCCCAGGTAAACAACACACACACACCTGGCCATCCACCTTCTTCCATTGCTCTGTGGTCCAGTTCTGATGCTCACATGCCTGTTGTTGGTGCTTTCAGCAGGTCACCAGGTCTGGGGCCTGGTCAGTAGTAATAATTAGGTGGCCCTTTCACACCTAGGTGTGAAAAAAGCCCCGCGCGTGCATGAGAGGGCGTGTGCACGTGCGTGATTGCGCTGATTTGTGATAATGACGTACAAGGTGTCCGATCAAAACAAACGACCTCACTGTCTCAGTGGTTAATTAAAAATACAAAGGTAAATAATCTAATATCTGAGCTCACCTGTCGAGCATAAAACAGACAACACAGTGATTAATTAAAATACTATGGCGAAATAATAGCCAATGTCCGAATTTATGGAGCCAGAACAGTGCCACTAAAAAACGAAACCAAAAAATTAACTGAAACTGAAAAATTAAACATCCACATTGAAATAAATGAAGTTAAAACAGTTTTTTTACACACAAAAAAAAAGTTTTATTGAAAAACTAGAAAAAGCATTTCCTGAAGAAAATGCACTGTGAATGCTGCATGCTGAAAGATTGCAGCTGAAATGCCAAGAAAGGCTTCAAACAGCTGAAACTTCATTTGCTGAATGAGCTTCAGTGAACTGCTGAATACCCGAACTGCTGAATTGCTGAACTGCTGAATTGCTGAACTGCTGAATTGCTGAACTGCTGAACAGGTGTTGAACTGCTGAACGAGTGTTAAACAGCTTAACAGCTGTTAAACAGCTTAACAGCTGTTAAACGTAATGGCATAAAGTAATAGCATAAATCTGCAGAAGAAGTTGAACGTTTTGATACCTGAACGGTTTCTGTAGCATAAACGGTGCTGAAGTTATTACAGCAGAACCAACAGCTCAACTTTGAAGGACTTGCATGCTGAAGATAATTCCACAAATCAGTTTAAAGACTTCAAAGAGCTGAAACTTTATTTGCTGAATGAGCTTCAACAGCTGAAGAAGACAAAAAAATTAATTTGAAATGCAATACAGCTGAACTTGTCAACAAAGGAGCTAAATTGAACTTGATTTCTCTGAAAGGGGAGAAAAACAGCCTGAAACTAAAACTGGAACAGAAGACAAACCATCAAAGAAAATATTAATATACATTTTTATAAAAGTTAAATGTTTTGCCGTCATTTTAAAGCTTGAATTGTTTCTGTAGCTCAAAGTATGCAGTTTCTAGGCCATAACAGTAAACAAATAAAAATACAAATAAATGCAATTGATTTAATTAATTTTTAAATATTGTTATAGTTATATTTTTTTAATTGTATAATTTATATAATTACTTTTTAAAGTCACAAGACTTTTCTAACAAATTGAGCAGAATGTAACAGAAATCTTCAATCTATTGTGAACTGCTACATCTAACAGTGTACAACACAAAGAAACACAAAGGAAAGCAACATTAAATATATTCAAACATTTCAAATGATTAAATTGTGCATTCACTAACTGGCTCATTGTAAAATAAAAAAATATAAGAAATCCTGATCACATGGACACCTTGTTGGCAGACTTGGTACTGTAAATCTAAATCTAAGTCCATTCAGGGAGTGTGTATGAACAAAATGCCTATGTTTGCACATTGTGTGTTACATGCTGTGCTCTCTGGCACATACAGTCAACATGAACTCAAAGAAGTAAAACTCAAAGTGCTGCCATCAGTCACCATCTGACTCAGTGTCCTTTTGTCACAAACTGATTGTTCTTTTTTGCACAGTATCCAAATAATAATGTGTTACTGATGAACTGTGTCAGGATATATAAGTGAATATAAAGTAATGTGCCAACATAAGATAATAAAACTTAAATCTCACTAACATTTGGAAACAGTTTTTGACCCTTTTAGCACCGATTAGCTAAGCTACTGATAGCTTTTCACATCATGCTTAGACCTCAGTGTGGAAATAGACTTTCAGTGTTTGTAGACTGTTTGATTATAGCCATGATGGGAAAAATAATCCCAGAATACTGTTAATTTGAATATGACTAATGTCTATGTACCAGGGTTTTCATTTGCCCCAGTCTAAGGACACAGATGTGAAAAGCCTTTGAGCTCTTACCAGCTGATACCCCACAATAAACACCAGGGATGTCAAGAGAACCAAAATATTGTTACCAAGTCATAATGACATCATTCGGCTTTTCAAATTCAAGCTTCTATCTGTTTTTGTTCTTCTGCATATGCAGCAGTTCTCAAAGAGTTTAGTTTAGAGTGCATTCATTTCATTAAGAAACTGTTTTA
>NW_022060192.1:0-42449 GCF_007364275.1 Archocentrus centrarchus
GTGACTGATCCAAAACCTCAGTAAATTGGAAGTTAAACTGGATTTCATTGATGTTCTGCAAAAGAACTCAAAAAGTCAAAGATATTAGGCCCTGTTCCATTTTAAGACTGACTAACTTGTTTGAGATTTTTTTTCCCTTTTGAGGGCAGGTGGCTTCATAGTGAAGGGGTTTGCCCACCAAGCCAAAACCTTGGGGTTTTTTTCATGCTTTGAGCAACTTTATAGTCCGCACTGCATACCATGTGGAGGCAGTACTGAACCATGGGACCCAAACTATGGGCTGCCCTATTGGAGCCCATTCTGGGGGCACACTGGTACTGGCGGCCCACAGAGAGACATGCCTACTTGCATGTTTCCTGGGCTTGTCATAAAGGCAGCTCTATCAGTTCTCATTCTATGAGACAAACTACTTAATAGTCTTATCATATTTAATGTAATACTAGCTGTAATTGTATGCTGACAAGTATTATATTTGTATTTTCAATTTTAATTATTTTTCTTTCTTCTCAGGTATGTGTCTTCCAGTCCCTGCTCAACTTGCACTACAAAGATAGCTAAAGTGTTAAAGGACCAGAAAAACATAAAGCTGAGTATCTTTGCTGCTCGGCTGTTTGAGTGGGAGGAAGGAGAAATCCAGGCTGGGCTGAAGGCCTTGCATGCTGCAGGGTGTAAGCTGAGGGTAATGAAGCCTCTAGATTTCTCTTACACCTGGGACACATTTGTTGAGAACAAGGATCAACCTCTGAACCTGTGGGAGGACTGCAAAGAAAATTATGAGTATTACCATGAAAAACTGTCAGATATTCTGCAGTGAAAACCATAAATCCGCATCTTTAGCATTTTGCCTTTATTAGCGATAGAAAGGTAATCGTAAAACAGAGAGAGAATAAGAGCTATATAAAGTGCGGCTAAAGCCTACAACAGAATACAACTATGGATGCTGCAAGACTACTTGTGATACTAAATCTACTAAAGACGTTTGTGTTATGTACATCTCTGGTTAACTCATGTCTTAACAGTTACAATACCCGTAAAATGTTTGGACACACTCACCCATGGGTAAAATGTGTCTAAACTTTTGACTGGTACTATAGGTCCATGATGCTTTATTAAATTCTTATTTTGCTTCCACACTACAGAGGACTTTTAATCAAAGAAGTCATGGCTAAAGAGCAGCCTTTCAGTTTAAATTTGTGGGGTTTAACAAAAACATTGCATTAGCTGCTTAGAGATTACAAGCATTTTTTTTTTACATAGTCCCCATTTTCAGAGGCTTCAAAGATCCAAAAAGTTGTCAAAATGCTAATGAAGGAAGTCATGATTATCCTTAAAAACAAAAATAAATTTATCCCAGAGACAGGAAAAACTTCATGAGTGGCCAAATCAACAATTGGGTGCATTCTTAAAAGGAAGGAATGCACTCACAACAGCACCAAAAGACAAGGGAGATAACAGAACACAACTAAAGTGGATTATTATAGAGTTCTCTCCTTGGTTAAGTAAAAAAGGAATAGCTCATAATCTTCAGCATACAACTTCATCTGTTAAATGGTAGAAGGCAATGCTATGGCAGGGTAATGCATGGCTTCTGGGGGAAATGGGTCCCTGGTGTTTCGTTAGGACATGACTGATGAACAGAAATAGCAAGAAGAATTCTTAAGTGTATAGGCTTTACTATTTGCCCAGATTCATTTAAATGCTCCAAAACTATTTGGAAGTTACATCACTGTGCATATAGATAATCATCCAAAGCATACTGCAAAAGCAGCCCAAGAGTTTCTCAAGGCAAAGAAATGGAATATTCTTCAACCTGATCTTAACCCCAGAGACCATGGTATATAGTTTTACTTATTTTAGATAAATGGAGAGAGACTCAAAAGCAAGCTGCAGCAGAAGGAGGCCAATCAGTTAAGCAGCTTCAGCTGCTCTGATGTTAATCAAATTGACAACAGGTATACTAGAGTCCCTAGTATTTAGTTACACTACAGGGGTACAATGAGACAATTCCTAAAACAGGAATGGTTTTACAGTTGGAGGCCTCTGACATCTTATTCACTCCTCATTTTTACTGGCTGTTTTTTTGACTAGTTTTGCATTTGACTAGGGTCAGGGTCACTACTGGTAGCATGAGACAATACCTGGGCCCTACAGAGATTACACACGTAATCCAGTTCTGATCGAACACCTTTAGGGTTTCTATCTCTGGGTTTTGATCCTTCCGATACCAATTTTTTTTCCCGATTGACATCTGATGTTTTCAAAGTGTTCGTTTAATTTTTTGAGCAATATTGTTAATGTTTATGTTTTTGCTGGACCCCTTGAATTAAAGCTTAAACTCTGCCCTTCAATCGCACCTTGATTACTTGATTTAAAATGTACAATGGTGCCTTTTGCACCATTTTTTGATTTGATTTAGCTAAAATAAAAAAAGTTCATTTTATTCTCAGTAATTTACACTCAGCACCCCATCTTGACAGGAAAAAAAAACAGAAATGTAGAAATTTTTGCAAATTTATTAAAAAAGAAAAAACTGAAATATCACATGGTCATACATATTCAGACCCTTTGCTCAGTATTGAGTAAAAGCACCCTTTTGAGCTAGTACAGCCATGAGTCTTCTTGGGAATGATGCAACAAGTTTTCACATCTGGATTTGGGGATCCTCTGCTGTTCTTCCTTGCAGATCCTCTCCAGTTCCTTCAGGTTGGATGGTGAGCGTTGGTGGACAGCCATTTTCAGGTCTCTCCAGAGATTCTCAATTGGGTTTAGGTCAGGGCTCTGGCTGGGCCAGTCAAGAATGGTCACAGAGTTGTTTTGAAGCCACTCCTTTGTTATTTTAGCTGTGTGCTTAGGGTCATTGTCTTGTTGGAGGGTGAACCTTCAGCCCAGTCTAAGGTCCTGATTAGTCTGGAAGAGGTTTTCTTCCAGGATATCTCTGTACTTGTCTGATTTCATCTTTCCTTCAATTGCAACAGTCCTCCTTTCCCTGCAGCTGAAAAACACCTCCATAGCATTATGCTCTCAACACCATGTTTCACTGTTGGGATTGTATTGGGCAGATGATGAGCAGTGCCTGGTTTTCTCCACACATACTGCTTAGAATTAATGCCAAAAAGTTCAATCTTCATCTCATCAGACCAGAGAATCTTATTTCTCATAGTTGGGAGTCCTTCATGTGTTTTTTGGCAAACTCTATGTGGGCTTTCATATGTCTTGCACTGAGGAGAGGCTTCCTTCTGGCCACTCTCCTATAAAGCCCGAATGGTGGAGGGCTGCAGTGATAGTTGACTTTGTGAATTTTCTCCCATCTCCCTACTGCAATCTTTGGAGCTCAGCCACAGTGATCTTTAGGCTCTCTTTACCTCTCTCACCAAGGCTCTTTTCCCATGATTGCTCAGTTTGGTTGGATGGCCAGGTCTAGCAAGAGTTATGGTCATCCCAAACTTCTTCCATTTAAGGATTATGGAGTTCACTGTGCTCTGAGGAACCTTGAGTGCTGCAGAAATTCTTTTGTAACGTTGGCCAGATCTGTGCTTGCCACAATTCTGTCTCTGAGCTCCTTGGGCAGTTCCTTCAACCTCATGATTCTCATTTGCTCTGACATGCACTGTGAGCTGTGAGGTCTTATATAGACAGGTGTTTTCCTTCCTAATCAAGTCCAATCAGTTAATTAAACACAACTGGACTCCAATGAAGGAGTAGAACTGTCTCAAGAAGCATCAGAAGAAATGGACGACATGTGAGTTAAATATTAGTGTCACAGCAAAGGGTCTGAATACTTATGACCATGCGATATTTCTTTTTAATAAATTTGCAAAAATTTCTACATTTGTTTTTTTTCTGTCAAGATGGGGTGCTGAGTGTACATTAATGAGAAATAAAATTAACTTTTTTGATTTTAGCAAATGGCTACAATGAAACAAAGAGTGAAAAATGTAAACGGGTCTGGATACTTTCCATACCCACTGTAAGTTTAAAACTAATTTGAAACAACAATGTGTCACTGCTCTGTCACCAGTTTATAGTAAGGAATAAACTACATGACACCAGGAAAAGGTGCTGTTGACTCTTCATTTCCAGTAAAGTGTATATCATCCAATTAAGTTACATTTGGAGGCTCTAAAAGATTCAAGAGTTTTACCAATTAATGTGATAGACAGGGAGGTGCTCTGCTGTAACGCGAGAACCCTGCGAGAATCTCAGCAGTATCCAACATGGTGGCCTGTCATTGACTGCTAAACCTTTATTAATTAGATTTCTCCGCCAACTCTTTGTTAGACAGTGTCATAGGCAATTAAAAATTCTAGGCACTTTTTTTTCCCTCTACCTTTAATACTCTGGAGTATGACAAAGAGGATCTGGACAGCTTGCAGGTGTATATAGACGAGTGTTTTGAGCAGATCGTCATGGGCAAACCGGACAGGACGCCGACTCCCTCCAGCAGCAAAGGAGCTCCGTCAACCAAAAGAAGTCGCCCTGAAGACTCCCCAGAAGCGACCTCTTCACAAACCAGCACTATGATGGACATTCTGGAGTCAGTACTATATGTATGTGGCCCTCATAAAACCATAAACCATAAACCATGATTTATGACTGACAGGTGGAATTTAAAAAAGCAATGCGTGTACATGAGAGGGCGTGTGCACGTGCGTGTGTGATCCTGCGTGATCGATTGATTTATGATTATTGGGTGCATGTGTGTGAGTGGAGGATTGTCCTAACATTTGATCCCACGGGCTCTCACCACTAGCACTCATTACAAGACACTTCATCAAAAGGACTCCCAATCTCCTATCCACATCATTGGTGATGATGCTTAAATAAAACTCGTTAAACAGGTGGATTTCCGTGCATCAAAGCTAATTCTCCACATGCATTTACAGCAGCTGTTTTACTAAAAGTCGGTGCATCCTATCAGACTCCAGCTGACCGTTGTAAAAACAGACCCACTACCTGTTGAATTCCTGTTGAAATCCTGTTTTCCCACACAACATAATATCATCAGCGCAGGGTTTACAAACATTTGATCCTACGGTCTCTCTCTCACCACTAGCACTCATTACAAGAGACTTCATCAAAGGAAGGGCAATCTTCTATCCACACCGTTGGTGACGATGCTTAAATAAAACTCGATGTTAAACAGGTGGATATCCGTGCATCAAAGGGTAATTCTCCACATGCAATTACACCAGCTGTTTTACTAAAAGTCGATACAAGCTATCAGACGCCAACTGACCGTCGTGAAATCAGACCCTACTACCTGTTGAAATGTGCCGGATCCAAGTTTTATTTCCACACGCAAATAATTACACCAAAGGTTATACTAAAAATCGTTGCAGCGCAAAAAAATAAATACCGTATTTTTCGGACTATACGTCGCTCCGGAGTATAGGTCGCACCAGCCAAAAAATGCATAATAAGAAGAAAAAACATATATAGGTCGCACTGGACTATAAGTCGCACTTTTTTTGGGGGGGGGGGGGGGGGGGGGGGGGGTTGATAGAATCCGAGACTCAGAGCAGAAATTCCATCTTGAACGGCAATTTAAAATAATAATGGATTAAAGAACAGGACGAACACGGTTACACCTACGTTATGCTAACGTAGCACATTCAGCTACATGACGCACAACGAACACGTGTTCGGTATTGTAACGTTGTAAACACACTTCCAAAGTCGGCGATATTCACAACAAAGGTCGTCTTTATTAACAGAAAAACGGCTGCTGTAGGCCACAGCCACGCCAACCACAACTACAACAGCGGAACAGCAACACACACACAGGCAAGCTCTCGGTCTTTTCTCTCTCTCCATGCTGCCTTCACGAACCTCCCGAACAGTCCGAAATCCCACAACATCAACACGCTCTCTAACTAAGAGAATCGCTACAGTATGTTAACGTAACATTAAGTTATTCAGATAACCATAGCATAAAGAACATACTAACAAGTTAACCAAACCATCAATCCATTGAATTCTTCATCCTCGGTGTCACTTCTAAACAATTCCGTACACTCCGTAGACGAAGCGCCGCTTCCTCTTCTGTGTCGCGTTAGTCAGACTCGTCGTCAGCTGCAGTTCCAATTATTCCAGCCTTTCTGAATCCCAACAGAATGGTTTGTCACTGAAGCCCATGTTTTCTTGATCCATCCAATGACTTCCAGGAAAGTTGGGTGGCGCATTCTCCCAGTTGCCGTTAAGCTGTGCTCTCCATCCACTGCGCCCACAGGTTACGCAAGACTGCCTTAAAGCTGCAGTTCACGGAGATGTCAAGTGGCTGGAGTATTTTGGTTCATGTGTTATAAATGTCACATATACGTCGCTCCGGAATATAGGTCGCACCTCCAGCCAAACTATGAAAAAAAGTGCGACTTATACTCCGGAAAATACGGTAATTAAATATACAGATATCCACTACAATTCCCATCAGCCATAGGGCAACGTGCTTTCACAAAGCGATCGTCAGTTTCTTATAAAAAAAAACAAACTATGTGGTTAATTTTAATTTGATTTAACAATCAGGATATAGTGATAATATGCATGACCGGACGCTGTACTTTTTCCAGAGCGAACAGATGGCACTAAAAAAAAAAAAGGACTGGCTGGGGGTTTCAAACCAAATGGGACACACTGTCATAAAAAGGGTTGTGGTTTTTATAAAACAGGCATGGCGAAGACCGTAACATTCACTAACACTCATTGTGAAGACGATCGCTGCGTCTTTTTTTTTCCTCGTTTTTTCCACAGACTCCGGCGCAAAACGTTACTCTGTCTTTTAAATGGATTCAGGTAAGCATATTCTTTTACACAAAATTATGTGAACCAAACTGTATTCTGTATGCCATCTCATTTCTTTTTAAAAATACACAGTCTAATTTTAGACAATCGCGGACAGAATCCTCCCATCAGAAGTGGGTGTGATAAAAGAGGTGAGTGGTTTCAATGCCATAATATATATATATATACTTTTGTCTTAAAAATAAAAAAAAAACTTTCTAACTAATGTTCCTATGCACACCAGATTATTTCATCTTACCTTACACAAATGGATCGGGAGAAATAATAAGGAGACCGTTGGGCGAGCTGAGGGTTGTTACAAACCGTGAGTCTTTTTTTTTCTTAAAATGGTATGTCTGAATTAAAATCCACACGTTTTCTCAAACTCATACTTCTTTTTTTTCACAGCTGACTCATCAAGAAATTTTTCTGAAAATCATGGGTAAGTGAACCAGCTCGTTTTTGTATTTATATTTGATTTTATCATGTGATATTCAATCATTCATTCATTCCACAGGAGACCGTTTCATCACGGGAGAGGAGCAGGAGGACCATCATTATTTCACGGAAGCAGGAGTGAAAGCTGTCGCCCCACACAGGGAAGGTTCTCTGCGGGCATTACATTGACATCTACATCGTCAGTGAGAGAGGCTGCTCTCGGAGGATCATCTTCACACCATCATTAGCTCGCACAACAACAACTTGTGCAAAGGACGAGCTCACGGTTTTGAACGAATACTTAGAACGTTTGGACTAGGGATGCGCCGATCCGATATTCAGTATCGGTATCGGTCCGATACTGGCCTAAATTACTGGATCGGATATCGGAGAGAAATAAAAAATGTAATCCGATACATTAAATAACGTTTCGCTCACATTAGCTGCATTACAGTGCTCTGTCATCTTCTTCTTCTTGTGGGTTTGCGGCTAACCAAACCAGCTTAGAGCTGCATTACCACCACCTACTGGATTGGAGTGGGGGATCAGGAGTTAGGAAAAAACCCTCCGCACATTCTATAAAATTCGCCGTCGCTGCGACGGATTCCCTTTGACAGTGAGCGATCATCGCTGACATGTTGACACCGTTCTCTGTCTTGTTTGTGTGTTGTGCTCGCTGTGCTGAGAATCAGCTGTTATTTTTTTTTTCTCTACTTCAGCTCCCGAACATACTGCTAGCGAGCGCAGCTATTAGCACTGGTGACCGTCCGGTACCGGAAGAACCCCTTCCCCGTCAAAATATTTTTGATACTTTAATCCCTGATTTGTGACTAAATATAGACCTGCAGTAGAAACGTATTTAGGAGAATGCTTGTAAATATAAAGCATTACAAGATTACGCTCACGCAGCCCCCAGTTTGTCAACATAAACACTGATGACAAAACAGCAGCAGTCAGCTGATTTACTGCAGTCTGTCTGCACAAGCCGAAAGAGGCGGAGCCAGCTCAGATGGAGCAGAAGGAAATTTTTTTTCGTCTTTTTGGTCCCTGTAACCTCCATTAAACCTTTACTGGGAAACAGCTGGAGGTCCTTCATCAACCACCTGATCAGTAAGTGAAGAAAAGAGAACTTTGTAGCTGCTCCATCCACCCTGTTTGTTTCACACAGGGAAAAACTACAGTACAGAATTTAAAATATGCAGATGAACCGTTGAAAAAAGTATTTCTTATCCAGTTACTTAGGTAATCAATATAAATAGAATAGTCAATTGCTAAAATAATCAATAGTTGCAGCCCTAATGAAATTTGCAACATATGCCAATGCATCACCTTCTCACACAGAAGCAACAGGATTCAGGTGATAGTTATTGTTGTAAGTAAAGTTTATTTATATAACGTTTTTCACAGACAGAAAGGCACTGTACAATAATTAAAACACAATATCAACCCCCCACCCCCACCCCCAGAAAACACTATGTTGAAAACATAATAACATTACCATATTAAAAGAATAAAAATAAAGTCAGAAACCAGAAAGCCTGGTTAAACAGAAAAGTTTTCAACTATTTTTTAAATGATGCCACAGAGTCAGCTAAATGGTGATGGAGTGGTAAACAGTTCCAGAGCTTTGGTGCCACTGCCTAAAAAGCTCTGTCCACCCTGGTCCTTAGTCTTGTATGTGGGACAACTAAAAGACTTTGATTTTGTTGTGTGAGAGACTGTTGACTTATTTTTTTAAATTTTTTTTAAATGTTTTTAAATGCCTAGATAAATTTTAAATATCGGATTTATATCGGTATCGGCCGATATCCAAATTTAAAAGATCGATATCGGTATCGGACCTAAAAAAGTGGTATCGTGCCATCCCTAGTTTGGACAGAGTAGAAATTTTCACTCAAGAGGAGGACGAGGAGGATCAGATTCTGCCAGCACAAGCCTGCAGCTCCTCTGAACCAGGTCACAATCCCAACTCTTTTTGCAGCAGCACCACTACACAAGATACATCACTATTTCCCTCAATTCCACGTTGTATGAGTGTGGAAGATCCCAAAAATAATCATGATTTAAGTGATAGTGAAATCCTTAATGCCTACAATGCTTGGGCTCTATCAACCCCACCTCCTCCTGAAGTCATCAAGCATAAAAATCTGTGTAATCCAGATCTATTATCATCTGTTTTAAACTCCATCAAAACCAGACATTGTAACAGAGAAACAAGCCTTGCTGAATTAAAAGAAACAAGACAATTCGTGACAGAAATTTTAAACGCACAATTAGCCATTGTGGAAATTTTAAAATCTGTTTTAGACTTAATAAGTATAAGGATATTGCATGCTCAGCAGGCTGAACAAGTTTCAAGCACGCATTGATCAGTGATTAATAATGGAACCCCCAAAGAAAAAATTTAAATCCTCTGACAGTTTGAATATCAATAATAACAAACTTCGTACACAGCTGTACACTTTAAATATATTGACTAATCAGCTGGTTAAATCCTGCGACTAAAAAGAAGCGTGATGATCCCACAGTCTACATTACGCAATGAAGACCCCTCTTTAAATTCTGAAACAACAACAGAACCATCCATTCCACACGTTGTAGATGTTAACAATACAGACACATCAGTTGTCAGACACATTTTGCATTCCTTCCGCTGCTGGTGCTACTGCTAATGCTGCTGCTAATGTATGTGATGCTAATGTTGATGCTAATGTTTGTGGCACTAATGCTATCGATGCTAATGTTAGCGGAAATGGCGGAGCTGCCTTTCCTGTTACATCAGTTGTCACACCCCCTAGCGGTGGGAGTGCACTGTGGGCTACTGGTAATGCTAATGCTAATGCTAATGTTGCTAATGCTAATGTTAGTGGAAATGACACTGGTACCAACCATGCTAATGCAGATGTCACACTCCCTAGCGGTGGGGGTGTACAGTGCGAACACCTACATACATCTTGTGTTCCTGTTTGGGCTAGCGTTTTACCTGTTGCTGGTGCTGCTTGCGAATCCAATGCTCTGTGTGTATCAGACATTTCATCTCATAGCTATGATGTGAATGATGTGATAGTAGCCCCTGACCTGATTGATTTTTGCGATGATGAATGGATGTTTCAACAGCGGCCTCAGATGGGTGAGGACGTGTCTATTGTTGATTGTACTGATAACGCATACGCACTCAGTGTTTATGACAATCAAGTTGTGAGCCCATCTTCCTCTCATCATACGGCATACAGTGGTGCTGTCAATGGAGGGAGTGATGTTACTGCACATGGTGTTAATGACCGATGTGTGGATTCCACTCCTGAAGTGAATAATATTTTCCAACGTGGTGGCATGGCCAGGGATATACCTGTTTTTAATGGGCGTGAATTTAGGCAACCCGTAGATTTCAGAAACGTAATATTAGATAATCCAGAACAAGCCCCTGCCATAGTGAGAGCATGTTTAAGTAGTCTTATCGATCGTGCTGTTCACGGTGCACCCCCACACAGTGTTTTGAATGTTGTTTTAAGAGGTCCTAGCTTATCTAGCGACATACAAGCTGTATTAAATTCAGACGACAACTATAATGCAGATATTTTTCTTGATGAGATAGCACAGGTTATGCAGAGTAACGATGACACACTTGGTGATGACGAGCTTGAGTTCGTTGTCAGTGTTGCGCTGAACAGGGGTGGCGGTCACGGCAGGCGTTTTGACTAAAGAATGTGTTTTATAATTAAATTTTGGCTAAAAAGCAGACCATATATACAATCCTGCCAATGATGATAACTTGTGTTTCAGCAGGTGTCTCACACACAAACTCCACCCAGAAAAGTCCGATCCAGAAAAAGACGCTATAGCTAGAGAGACCCACATAAAAGCAGGCCTAGACATAACACAGCAGGTGATGCTCTCAGATGTCGCTAAATTTGAATCTGTCTTAAAAGTCAAAATTGTAATCTTCCATCACGTTTCTGCAGGGCATAAACGCGTGCAGCTATTCCATACACGTATAGAAGGAGCCCCCAACACAATTTACCTGTATCTCCATGATAATCACTATTACTTGATCCAAAACCTCACAGGATTTTTCAGATGCTCCTATTTCTGGAATTTCTATTACAAAACATACGAAGCGCCGCTCACGCATAAATGTAAAAAGGCTTGCGAAGTGTGTTATATAGCAACATGCAAACAACAAAAACAATCCGAACCAAGCATCAGGTGTAAAGACTGTAATCGCATTTGTAAGTCTTCCATCTGTCATCAATACCACAAAACACCTGATCCAAAACACAATAAGATACTGTGTGATTACATGAAATACTGTGACGATTGTGGTAGGCTCTATAGATACATTAAGAAATCACCTCACGTCTGCACACCCGCACAATGTCCCCATTGCCATGAGACGAAAACTCAGGTTGACACATATCACCAGTGTTTCATTCAGCCTGTTGACAAACAAAAGCCTAATGATAAATATATATTTTATGATTTTGAGATCAGGTTTAAAAACAGTAAACATGAAGCAAACTTCATCTGTGCCATGGATTTTCAGGGAGACAAGTTCTGCTACAACACGTCAAAGTGTGTGGCCGAATTCATCAACCATTACAGACGTGAAAAATATCGCGGCTACTCGTTTATTGCACACAATGCATCAGGGTTTGACAGTTACTTAATTTTAGAATACTTTGTCAAACAAGGAATTGTTCCATCCATCACAATGAGAGGTAGCAGGGTAATAATAATGCATGGTAACAGTTATGATCAGCATTGGATTGATTCATTCAGCTTCTTCCCCATGAGCCTTGCCAAAACACCTACAGCACTCGGGTTCGAGGATTTGGAAAAGGGATATTTCCCTCACAAGTTTAATACTAAGGCCAATGAGTTTTATATCGGATCGTATCCATATCCAGGTATTTACGGGTATGACAGCATGACCGCACCTGCTAAAGCTAAATTCAAGGAGTGGTACCAACCCGTGAACACAAAACGCTTCGACTTCGAGCATGAAATACGCAAATACTGCGTTAACGATGTGGAAGTCCTGCGAAAGGCCTGTCTGATATACCGCGAGACTCTGCTGGAGTGTGCAGGACTCGATCCGTTCAGACACGTGACTATAGCGTCATATGCTATGGGTGTGTATAAAACAAACTTTCTCAAAAAAAACACGCTAGCTCTCACCCATGACACCGCTTACATTTACCAACATAAAACATTCTCTAACATCTCTATCGAGTGGTTGCAGTACTTGGCACACAGAGACAATATCATGATCAAACATGCTCTTCGTGGGGGTGAACAGAAAGTGGGGCCTCATTATGTGGATGGTTTTCATGCTGACACACACACCTGCTATAAATTTGCAGTCTGTGTCTTTCATGGCTGTCCCAAATGCTATGCAGAGAGTGAGATTAATCCTGTGTGTAAAGTGTCATATGGCGAGCAGTACCACAGTTTCTGTCAGAAGGTCAAAGTGTTGAGACAACAGCGTGGCTTAAACGTGGTGGTGATGTGGGAGTGTGAATGGGTGAAGCTAAAACAGACAGATCCCTCTGTGATGGCATTCATGCGCACCTATAGAAGGCCTGAGAGACTGAATCCTAGGGAGGCTCTGTTTGGAGGCCGTACTAATGCCATGAAACTGTACCACAAAATCAGTGATGGTGAAACAAGACTCATGATAAGAACAAACAAACAGGGAATGTGGTCACCCTGGTACAAGGAGGATATCCAGACTTAGAGCCCCTCCTGTGTAAATATGGTGTGAAGCATTGCTCAGGGGCTGGGAGTTCTGATTGTTCTGTGGGACATTCAGACTCTTTACGGCCGCCAGTAAATACATTTCCTATGGTGGAAGTAGCTAATCCACATATTGGTGTTGGCAATGATAATGCACAAACAGTCTTAGTTTTTAGACCATGGACAAATGTAGAAATGTTAGAAGCAGTTAAAGGTCTGACATCTCACAAAATTAATGTAGACTTGTGGGCAGCAGAGGTTGCAGGGTTACAAGCCTCGTTTAATTTGACTGGGGATGAAATGGTTTCTGTATTCAGAAACCATTTTAATCATGACTGGGGAAGAGTGAGAGGAGATTTCACTGGGAAAAGTGAGTAACACTGCCTCATGATTCAGTAGCTCTAGGGCAGGGAATTCAGGGAGTAGTGCTGCGGACTAGAGAAACACTAATTCCACCCCCAAATTATGACAAAATCCATCACTGCAAACAAAAAGATGGAGAGGGTGTTTCTGAATTCAGGGAAAGATTAGAGGAAGTGTTTAAAGCACACAGTGGCATACCAGAGGACCAAGACCCAAATGGTCCTTATCAAAGGCAACTTAAACAAGCATGGTTTCCACCCAAAATATTTTGATTTCATACGCAAACATAATGTAAATCATGCCACAGGAAACCTCTCTGAAACTATGAATTGGGTTCGTCATGCAGAAGAGGTGATAAATTCAAAAAAGGATAAAAAAACAGTGCAAGTTTTTTATAATTATGACAGCCAAACAGATGACTCTGCAACTCAAGTGTTTCTGGTGGGAGATCAAAGGCCTCAAAGAGCAGGACTCAAATCAGGAGGTAGAGGCAGAGGCCGGGGAAGAGGCCGTGGGTTGTTGGGTGTGTGAAAAAGAGGGACACATAGCTAGAGACTGCAGGAACAGGAGGTTTAGGGATCCTCTATACAGTCCAGGTTACAACAGCTCTACATGACTAGGTGGAGCCTCAGATGACATTGAGGTTACCAGTGTTGATCTGAAGCTAATATTAGCTGCAATCTCCACACCAGGTCAAAAACCTTTAATAACCCTGTTGGTAAATGGCAAAACAACTGAATTTCTGTGTGATTCAGGTGCAGATAAAACAGCGGTGAAGGAACACATCCCAAAATTAAAAGAGTCTAAGAAGAAAGTTTTTGTAAAATCAGCTAATGGGCAATTAAGTGCCTTACCCCTTTCAGCTCCAGTGATAAATAGTGACCCAGAGACAGGAGTTTACAGTCAGGGCCCTGTGGTGTTGAGTTCAGAGTGTCCAGTGAATTTATTAGGGCGAGACATGCTTCAAGCTTTGGGAATTACTATAGTTCCCACTCCAATGGGAATGCAGGTTACAGTGGTAAATCAGGTTCATGAGGTAGAAGAGCTACCTCAGACTTATTAGTACTGGAGCCTGGATTTTCCAAAACCAGATCTTGCTCAAACAGGCAGACAGTTATTAAATTTAATAACTTCTTACCTAAAATCAGGGAGTGATTTGCAGGCTCCTGAAACTATGCACTGCACCCTCAGGTATAAGCAGACTCCAGGCCCAGACCAAACCTATGCGGGAAAGGTTAGGAAGCTGCAGACTCAAAAACTGAAGTTGCATACTCTCTATGTGATAAAACGAGAGTATAGTGGAGTCGTTGTAACTTTGACTCCTGAAGTCCAAAGTCTGTATTCCTTCAATCCATTTTTATCAGTACCTCATGTGTCACTGTCAAAACCTCCTACAGCTAATTGGGAAGATGTAGGCCAGCTTCTGTGCGATGCTGAAAAACTTACAGACTGGAGGGACATGGGTCAAGGTTGGTGGGAATCCTCTGATGGCCAGGTACAGAAAATCGAACTGCAGTGGACAGTCATGACTAAAGTCCATGAACACACAAATAGCTCCACATCAGCCTGATCTATGGTAAACATAGAAAGTTTCCCAAAATTACAAATACTTCCTAATAGTTTGTGGTCAAAGGGAGCCGCAGATGTAGGACTATTAATTACCAGTAATTATTAAACCAAAATCTGATTACAGACCTTATGTACATCAATATCCACTTAAACCAGACACACAGGCAGGGATAGAACCAGTTATCGTAGAGATGCTGAAGGTAGGCATATTGATTGAAAAACCTGATGCTTGTCGTAATACCCCTATATTCCCAGTGTAGCAGCTCTGAATCGGTCGCTAATGAGACGAGGACACTTGCTCTGGTCACCATAGCTTTTATTTGAATCCCCCCTTTAAAATGGGGAACGAGGGGCATTAGTTTGGTGTACACAGCCAGGCTACACTCTCATCACAAGCTGCTTGTCTCCTCTGAGCGAGAAACGCAGCAGCCAACAGTGTACATAGAAAAACAAAACATGGGTAGTCAAATAAAAATATATACACTCAAATTGAATTGACAGCACAAAATTACTGAGTGACCAAATATGTTACAAAAATAAAATGAATAAAACAGATAATCCAAATGCACGTTTAAAATGGGGAACGAGGGGCATTACTTTGGTGTACACAAAAAGGCTACACTCTCTGTAAGACGTGGATGAAAGAAACCCAGATGATTTAAAATCTATTATTTCACAGGCTGGAAATAGATACAACCCTATTAACATCATCTTTATAATGCTATTGCAGTAATTACATATTTTCAAAGTCTATTAACACAGTCTTTTCAGCTGCTAGCTAGTTTACCAGCAGTGAGTGGAGGAACACATCTTACCATCACAAGCTGCTTGTCTCCTCTGAGCGGGAGACAGGGCAGCTGTGACACAGTGCAAGCAACAGGTGGCGTAAGGAACCACAATAAGGAACCATAGTAAAAAGCCACGATAACATTAACAGCTTGATACAAAGAAATATATTTACTTAAATAAAGAAAATATATATATATATATAAACATGAACTGACTTTCACTGTGGAGTTTTTAAAACGTTCATCTAAATTAACTTGCTACACCAGTAAGGAAGCAAGGTACAGATAAATGGCATCTAGTGCAGGATTTAAGAGCTGTGAATCAAGCTGTACAAACTAGAGCACCCTGTGTTCCAGACCCACATACACTGCTAAATCAGTTGACCCCTGACAAAAAATGGTTTACAGTCGTGGATCTCAGTAATCCTTTTTTCTCTTTTCCTTTACATGAGGATTCACAGGACTGGTTTGCTTTTACATACAAGGGAAAAAAATTCTGTTATACGCGTATGGCTCAAGGATTCATGGATAGCCCCACAAGCTATTCCAAGTTGTATGTCGCAGATGTCAATAGCAAAACACTCCCAAGTATTGACTTGACTATTGAGTCATGGGCCTTGCCATTTCTCAACAGGGGGGATGACAGAGATGATAAGTAAATACTTCTATGCAAAAGGCTTTAATAACTATTAAAAAAATGTTTGTAGAGAATGTTTAACTTGCTGTAAAAATAATCCACAGGGTAATCTGAGACCAAGAAGGGGTAGATTTCCAAGACCTTGTTATCCTTTTCAGTTCCTCCACATGGATTTTATAGAACTGAATCAATGTAGGACTTATAAGTACTGTTTAGTACTTGTAGACCCCTTTACAAAATGGGTTGAAATTATTCCATCGGCAAAAGCGGATGCACTGACAGTTGCAAAAGCCTTATGTAAGACCATAATTCCTAATTATGGCATTCCAGAGAAGCTGTGGAGTGATAATGGACCACACTTTGTAAATGAAATAGTGTCTAAGGTGTCTCAGAATCTAGGCATTGAACTGAAGAACCATTGTGCATACCACTCGCAGAGTGCAGAGCTAGTGGAAAGAACAAATGGGACGATAAAAAACAGGTTGAGGAAAAGCATGGCAGAAACGGGGAGACCTTGGGTGGACTGTATAGACCTAGTGAAAATGTACATGCGCATAACACCATCAGAATTAGGACTTACTCCGTATGAAATATTATACGGCAGACCATTGTATATACGGAGTGTTACGACCCGTCTAGGGGCCCGGAGCGCAACATGACTGAGAACACCATTCGCCCCCCAAGACCCAAGCAGCCACACAACAACCGTCTATGCAAATATATATACACAAAGCTTTATTGGTTCACAGACAGATACACAGAGCGATTCACATCAGGGTGAGCCCAGGCCAAAACAATAAACAAAACGGGAACTAAAAACTACCGTGATCCGGCGTCTAACCTAAACCAAAAAGAAACAAAACAAATGACACTTGCTTACCTCCCTACCTATAACACAGGAGAAAACTGAAGAAACAAACTGGCGGCTCACCCCTACCCACTCTGGAACAGAACATATGTTTAGTATGGTGGCTGGTTGAACGCTTGGGGACACAAATGATGCTCTCGGGTCCGCGTGGTCCCTCCAGCCTCCTAAGTAGGGCATGTCCCTCTATCGCAGCCAACCGTCAGCAGGCGCGAGCACACCGCACCAATCGAACCCGAGCACCTGCACAGACAAATTAGCATATAACAGACACACCCACACACAATACCCTTGCAGACGTAACACCCCCATCACCAAGAATTAAACAGCGTTTAATTCCAACTCCTAGACAAGACGTCTGCCAGAACATTTTCAGTGCCTTTCTTGTGGCTAATCTGCAGGTTGAAATCTTGCAGAAGCAGAGACCAGCGCATTAGCCGTTGGTTTGAATTGCGCATCTGGGATAGAAACACCAAGGGGTTATGATCAGTAAAAACCTGAACTGGGTCCGCACTGGACCCAACATAAACCTCAAAATGCTGGAGTGCTAGGATCATTGCAAGCGCTTCTTTCTCAATTGTGCTGTAATTTAACTGGTGTTTGTTAAATTTTTTTGAGAAATAGCAGACAGGATGATCCACCCCCTGTGTATCTTCCTGTAGAAGAACGGCTCCTGCACCACAGGCGCTGGCATCAACGTCCAACTTAAAAGGAAGCGCCGGATTTGGAGCGACAAGGACCGGCGATCCACATAACAGGGTCTTTGCAGAATCAAAAGCAGACTGACACGCGGATGTCCATACAAATGGTTTTAGAGGGCTCACCAGCGCAGTAAGGGGAGCCACCACACTAGAAAAGTTCTTACAAAAACCTCTGTAATATCCGCACATTCCGAGAAATCGCCTTAGCGTTTTTTTTGTCTGCGGAACAGGGAAGTCGAGAATAGCCTGTACTTTGGCTGTTACGGGTCGCACCTGACCATGGCCCACTTGCTTCCCCAGATAAGTAATGGTCGCTTTTCCAAATTCACATTTAGCCAAGTTTAATGTGAGTGAGGCTTCCTGAAGACGATTAAACACAAGGGTTAGGGTTTCTAAATGGTCAGACCAAGTAGATGAATAAACCACAACATCATCCAAGTACGCCTCACAACCACAAACTCCGGCCAGTACTTTATCCATTAAGCGCTGAAACGTAGCAGGTGCATTCCGCAGCCCAAACGGCATTACTGTGTACTGTAAAAAATGATCGGGGGTCACAAAAGCAGAAATATCTGAGGCTCGTGGAGTCAGCGGCACTTGCCAATAACCTTTTAACAGGTCAAGTTTAGTTACGTATTGGGCTGCACCAACCCGATCGATACAGTCATCCATCCTCGGAAGAGGAAAAGAGTCCGGTTTTGTGATCGCATTCACTTTCCGGTAATCATTACAGAAACGAGAGGTGTCGTCAGGTTTTGGAACCAGAACACAGGGAGAACTCCAAGCACTAGCACTGGGAATTGCCAGTCCGTGTTTGACCAAATATTCTACCTCCTGCTGCATGATCGTACACTTAGCAGAGTTAATGCGATACGCGTGTTGCTTGATTGGTGGGTGACCCTGCACATCAATGTCGTGACATAGCACAGATGTTTGTTGGGGATGGTCAGAGAAAAGCAACAAGTGGCTCTCTATGAGGGCAAGAATGTCAGCTTTAGCAGGGGCAGAAAGGTCAGCCAGGAATGACTCAAGATTATTCAGCACCTCTGAGTTTGTTAGCCGACCCACTCTCACATCCTCTCTCCCGGTCAAACCATCATCAGAAGGTCTGTAGGAGGACACAGAACACACAGGGACTGGGGCAGCAGAGCTGTCTCTCGAGATATAGCATTTCAACATGTTAACGTGGCAAACTCTGGTTTTCTTTCCTCTATCTGGAGTGTGGATCACGTAGTCTGTGTCACTGATCTTTCGCTCCACGTGATATGGACCTGCAAACTGCGCTTGTAAGCTGGATCCTGATAAGGGCAGTAACACTAACACCATTTCACCAGGCTGGAAATCCCTGGTAACACATTTCTTGTCATAACGAACCTTCATCTCATGTTGGGCATGAGCTAAATTCTCCTGCGCTAACTGGCAGGCATGGTGGAGCTTCTCCCTAAAGTTACTAACATAGTCCAACACGTTATGTTGGGCTTGAGGAGTCTCCGACAACCACTTTTCTCTAAGGAGACGCAGAGGTCCACGTACCACATGACCGAACACAAGATCAGCGGGATTATGTATGGCTGGACCTGGGTCTGGGCCTTGTGCCTTGCCTCCTGGCCGCTCCTTGCTGGTTGCCTCCTCCCCCCTACCCCCCTGGGATGGGGGTGCCTCGGGGTTCCTGGGTGGGGCTGGGTGTTCTGGCGTGGGTGCTGGCCTGCCCCCCTTGGGGGTGCGGTGCGGGGCTGCGTTGGCTTCTTCGGCGTGGGGGGGGGCTCTGTGGAGGGTCGGGCGGTCCTTGGGTGCCGTGGGCCCAGGAGCCCTGCCGCCGGCCAGTGCAGGGGGCTGGCCGCTGGGGGGGGGCTGGCTTCTCATCGCCTTGGGTTCCCTGGAGCCCTCGCTCCTCGACTGGGGGGGCTCCGTCTGAGACCACCCTCTCCCGTCTGCTGGGGTAGGTGTGCGGTTGTCTTTGGACTGAGTGGCCGGGGGTCTTCCTGGCTCTTGGTGGGCTGCTGGTGGCCTGGGGTTCCGGGGGCTTTCCGTACCTGCCTCTGGCTTCTGATGGGTGGAGCTGCAGCGTTTTGCCCTCATTGGTAAGTACGTTCCATGACACAGACACAAACATGACACAGACACAAACGCCCACTCAATCACAACTCAACAAAATTGTTGGTGTGCGTAACATGCTTTGTTAGTTTTGTTTTTCACACACAAATTTATTTTTGCAAGTATTGATAGTATTTTTTTATATGTTAAAGTGATGAAGTATCTGATTAATAGACTTGTGCTCTTTCCCCTTTTTTTTTTGCTCCCTTTCTCTCTCCCTTTTTCTTCTCTTTATTTTCCTCTTCTTCAGCCTGTCAGCTCTGGCTGTTACATAGTATGTGGAAAAATAACTCAGATAAATAAAATAAAGGGTTAAAACATCAACAGGAAGAGCCTATTGAGAACCTATAGAGCTCATCTTGAAATAGCAAATATGTTTGGCACAACAACGCATTCAGATCACAGTTCTGCTTGCAAGATCTACCAGACATGACAGGCTTTAAAAAAAAAAAAAAAAAAAAAAAAAAAAAGATCAGCGGGATTAAATCCTAAAGACTCTTGTGTGGTTTCTCTCACGGCAAACAACAGCAAGGGCAAACCCTCGTCCTAATCTCTACCAGTGTCAAGACAAAATTTCCGCAGCATCATTTTCAGAGTCTGATGAAATCTCTCTAAAGCACCCTGTGACTCCGGGTGGTATGGGCTGGAGGTTATATGCTTAATTCCCAACTCCTTCAGAACCTGTACAAACAGCTTGGACATAAAATTCGTACATTGGTCCGTTTGAACAACGTGTGGTAGCCCAAACGTAGAAAAGAATGTAGTAAGGGCCTTCACAACCATTTTTGCTTTTAGAGATCGCAGGGGAAAAGCTTCAGGAAATCTTGTGGCAGCACACATTACTGTAAGAAGGTATTGGTGACCGGCTTTGGATTTTGGCAGTGGGCCCACGCAATCCAGAATGATTCTCTCGAAAGGTTCTCCTATCACTGGAATAGGGTGTAAAGGTGCCTGTGGGATAGTCTGGTTTGGTTTACCCGCCATCTGACATACGTGACACGAGCGGCAATACTTCAGCACATCAGATTTTAACCCAGGCCAAAAGAAACTACGCAACACACGGTGGTAGGTTTTCTTAATACCAAGATGCCCGGCCATACCAGAATCATGAGCCAAACTAAGTACCTGTAACCGATAGGTTTGCGGTACCACCACCTGGGTGATACTGTGCAGGCCACTGGAGTCAGGGGACCATTTCCTCATGAGGACTCCATCCTGTAGGAAGAAGTAAACGGGGCATCTCTCTTCGCCAGAGGCTGCAGCAGAGGTCATGTACACACTTAGAGATGAATCGTTTTTTTGAGCATCTGCTAACAAATCCCTATTTAGCTCTAAGCTCAACTCAGATCCCTTTTCCAGCATGTCACCCTGAACCGCGGGTGTACTCCCCTCAGCAGGAGTCACTGGAGCAGGCAAGAGACTTTCATCTAACGCAGCCGTAAACGTGTCAGCACAGCCAACAACATCAGAAAATTTACGCGACTGCGCACGAGTAACAGCACAAGCGGGGAACACACTTGATGCATCCAACACTGATGCGTCTGAACTGCAGCTTGACGCTACAGGCACATCAACCACTTCTGGGGTGGGAAAAACACGTCCACCAGCTAAATCGTTCCCCAAAATAAACGTAACCCCCTCAGCAGGCAATCGGGACCTCACTGCGACTTTAACACGGCCGGTTACTAAAGGCGAATGTAAGTACACAATGTGTAACGGCACACGGATAACACTCATTTCGATTCCCCATACCTGCACATCTGACATACATGCAGTCTCATCAGACAGTGGCAACACAGACTCCAACATAAAAGATTGATGAGCCCCAGTATCCCTAAGAATAGTGACCGGCACCATCTCTTTCCCCTCCCCAGTCCTAGATACATAACCTTTGGTGATGAACTGTTCAAAACCAGGTTCCACCCCACAGCTAGGTCGCAACTCATGAGGTGAGAGCATCTCAGACAGCGGGGAGATTAAACCAACAGACATGGGGGACTTCTGACTCTTCCGCTGTTCTTTTTGTCTAAGCACAGGGCACCTAGCAATTAAGTGCCCTGTTTCATGACAGTAATAACACTCACGGTTATCACCACCCACAGTCCTGCGATTTTGACCAGACACGAACAATCTCACTTTCTTCTCTGAACCCGTTTTCGCACCGCGGGAGAGAGCAGTGGAAAATACGGTTTTATGAGTTAACGTGAACTCATCAGCCAAGACAGCTGCCTTGGTGAGCAGTGTCACCTTTTGTTCATTCAGGTAAACAGCCACCTGCTCCGGCAAGCACTTCTTAAATTCCTCCAACAGAATGAGCTCTTTAAGATCATCAAAATCTTTCACTTTGCTAGCCTGACACCAACGCTCAAACAGCCGACTCTTCTCCCGTGCAAATTCCACAAATGTCTGGCCTTCAGACTTCTCACAGCTCCTAAATTTCTGGCGATACGCCTCAGGAACAAGTTCATAGGCCTGCAACACAGTCTTTTTAATAATGTCGTAGTTAAGACTATCCTCAATAGACAGGCTAGTACACACTTCCTGTGCTTTACCAACAAGTTTACACTGTAACAGTAGTGGCCAACACTCCTCGGGCCAGCTCAGCGCGGCTGCCACACGCTCAAAAACATTAAAGTATGAGTCGACCTCTGCCTCACGAAACGGAGGAACTAATTTTATGTGTTTAGCAATGTCAAATGCTGCAGGAGCAGTGGAGTGCGGGTGAAGGGAGACAGGAGTAGAAGCCACCGGCGGACCATTCCGCTCAAGCTCTAAAGCCCTGATGCGGAGATGCATCGCCTGTATATCAAGTTCCTTTAACCGCAAAGTTAAACGCAGATCTTCTGTGGACATACCCGAAGGAGGACCTAACCCCGCACTCGGCTCCAACCCAGCCGTAGGCGCGCCAACAACCTCTGGGACAGCCTGCGGGTCAACCCCCGCACCAGCCTCCGCTGGTTGCTTGGCAACCACTACCTGCAAAGGAAGCACGCCTTTGTCCACCAACCCTGCACCCAGAGCTGCCATCACATCTGCTTTACGGTCACTGTAAGACACAGCAATGTCATAACAATTGGCGATAATTAACAAATCCGCTTTCCTACAATTCTCCAGCTTATCCCATGACGGAGCAGTAACAAAATCATCTAGAGAAAACTCCATAACACCCCCCCCCCACAGCACAAGAAAAAACCACAACCACCAAACAACACACAAAACCCAAGCGAAAAAACAGAGGACGAGCCCCCAATTCATGTTACGACCCGTCTAGGGGCCCGGAGCGCAACATGACCGAGAACACCATTTGCCCCCCAAGACCCAAGCAGCCACACAACAACCGTCTATGCAAATATATATACACAAAGCTTTATTGGTTCACAGACAGATACACAGAGCGATTCACATCAGGGTGAGCCCAGGCCAAAACAATAAACAAAACGGGAACTAAAAACTACCGTGATCCGGCGTCTAACCTAAACCAAAAAGAAACAAAACAAATGACACTTGCTTACCTCCCTACCTATAACAACACAGGAGAAAACTGAAGAAACAAACTGGCGGCTCACCCCTACCCACTCTGGAACAGAACATATGTTTAGTATGGTGGCTGGTTGAACGCTTGGGGACACAAATGATGCTCTCGGGTCCGCGTGGTCCCTCCAGCCTCCTAAGTAGGGCGTGTCCCTCTATCGCAGCCAACCGTCAGCAGGCGGGAGCACACCGCACCAATCGAACCCGAGCACCTGCACAGACAAATTAGCATATAACAGACACACCCACACACAATACCCTTGCAGACGTAACAGGAGGAAGAGAAGGCAGAAGAGAGCTGTGATTTGAGTGACTGGATGAGGAAATTTCTACAAAGCAAACAAGTAACTGATGCTAATGAACTGCGAGAAGCATCTTCTCTCTCTCCACAGGTGCCACTGATATAGCCAGGAGACTGGGTGCTGGTTAAGGTCATAAAATGGAAGTGCTGGTCGAACCCGAGGTGGGACAGCCCATACCAAGTTTTACTGACCACACCAACAGCAGTGAAAATCGCTGAAAGATCTACATGGATTCATCTGAGTCACTGCAAGAAGGTGGAGCCATTTACTTCGGGGTAAAGGTGGAAGTCTGGTTATTCCTTATAGTGGTTTTTTTGTCTCAGCTCAGTGAAGAAAACAACTCCTTACTCCTTACTCCTTTAGAATGGCACCCTTCTGCAGCTTCACAATTATTTTCAGCATAAACACACTGCTAGTTTTAGGAGGAACATCTTCATTAAATTACACCCAGTACCCACATGAATATGCAACCAATGAATGGTGGCAGTTAATGAATATCACAGCTCATGTTAATAATCGGACAAACTGTTATGTGTGTGCACATATTCCAGTGGCAGGACACAATACTGGACTGAGGCCTTACAATGTTAGCTGGGAGCACTCATGGTGTCTCTATGGGTTGGCTACACACCCAGGGAGAAGAGCTAAATGGAGTGAAGCAAATCTTACCACAATTCTTAATGTAAAGGGGATAAGTTCTCCCATTAATAGAAACTGTTCCATGTTAATGTACTCTATAGCCAGTGTCAAATTTTCAGTTAATTTTACTCATTTTAGTGTCAAAATCAACAAGTCAGTGAGTCAAATTATTTAACACTATTGTTGTTTTACACTCTCCAGAGTAATACTGTTATTTTTATGGAGATAATTTTACACAAAATTTTCTTAAAAATGTACACTTTATTGTGTTGTTTTTTTTCCTTTCTCCAGTTTTTTTTTACACATATACCATATAATGCTAAAATTTAGCATTATATGGCTTTTATAAAATCTACCAATCACAATAATCACAAAGTTATAAGTTCACAGTGACAACATTTATTCAACTTTATGATCCAGTGACATAATTACTGTAACAGTGTCAGTTTAATCATCTTCGAAACAATGTTCACCAAAGATAGTAATATGGGACAACAAAGAGAGCAGTGTCATTTGCTTCACATGACATTTGTATGTCAAAGGGCTTCGGATAACATAGATGGTTGACATCAAACACAACAAAACCTTGCATCATTTTAGTAACTTCATAAGCATGAAAATGTTCATGAAAAGTTACTGTACATAAAGGCAATGTAAGCAGCAACAATTTGTCTTTAACTATGAACACAGACTTGATCTGGTAAAAGACAGGCATTTCAGATTCAACTTTGCCACAAATAACCAGATGAGGACGGTAAACAAATCCACTGTGTTTTGCCCAGTTCACTTTCATAACTTGAACCTCACGAGACACTTGCACTGCCTCAGAAATGTCAGAACCTCCTTTTACCATGTTTAAAGATACCATTTTCCCTGGTCCAATGTCCAATCGATTAAAAGTTGATGAAGCTTGCCAAACATGTGCCATATAATTTTGATGTTTTTATTAGCGAGTGTTTTGCTAATGTTTTTAAAAGACTTTAACTGTTTCTTAAAAAAATTGTGTTTACCTTCATAGCGCATGCACCAGCTATGAAGTACAGGGCCAATTTTCTGAATGCACCTAGGATAATGGATGAGAAAATGGTGCTTTGGTAAAAGTTTTTTCTGTGGATACAACTTTTTAAACAGTTTGTGATGATCCACAATCAAATGTTTTAAATATACACAGAGACCTTGGGTTAACATTGGAGAAAGAACAATATTTACAATTTGTAGTAGTAAAAGGAGGAGGCGCCAGTGTGGATTATCAGATGTTACCATATCTCCAAACATGAGAGGAACATTCTTCAGCAAGCACCATGATTGAACTGCATTTAGTCCCAGATCATTCGATTCTCCACATAAATTCACAGCCACTGGCCTGTTGTTCCTCTCCATGAATCCATAGTCAAAAGTTAGTATTCTCAAATTCAGTTCCTCCAATGTAATGTGTTCTTTAAAATACTCAACCAAAATTTTCAACCCGTACTGGCCAATACCTTCAAAAATGTCGTGCATCACATCAACTGAGAAGTTTTCAGTTGTATGAAAAAATATGAGTGAATTTAAAATACATGAACGCTTCACACCAAAAATATAAGGAAGAGAGGGATTGTAAACCATTTCTTGGCAGTGTGCAGTGTGCATTTCTTTGGTGCGCAGCACTATTTTGGAAGAATCTTCGGAGAATTCTGTTTGGAAGTCATCTTTTTCAGCCAAACAGAACCTGCAACAATACCTTGCACTGAAAGACTGAACCAGACCAAACAAGCTATGTAAGCCTAAATTATCCCCAGTAACCTGCACAATACTCCCATGAACATGGCAACCGTACAGTGGAATAAAAATTCCATCAGTTTCCAAAACTCTAATGTCTCTAACAATAGGTGCAAGAATTTCACTAAAGCCATACCGTTTAACATCTTGTGCATGAAACAAGGCACAAAGGTGTATGTTAGCCAAAAGAGAATTCCATTTTGGAGAGAAGTTACATAATGTAAAATATATTGCACCCAATTTGTAAATACCTCGTTTGGAACCAAGAGGGTTTGCTACCTCAAAATCATCATAAAACATCTGGATCTGCACTGAGTGCTTTTCAGTTGAAAACAAAGGATGACCCTTAAAAAAAGATCCATCATAAATATCTTTAAGTGTTGAGTCATCAAAAGTTGAGCTTTTCAACATTTCGGTAGAATATGGACTTTTAAATATAGACTTCAAAGTAGATAGAATTGGAACATACATGAACTTGTCTTGAACTACAACCTGATCATATGTTCCCGTCTTCTTATTTCATCTAGTGTCAAATCTTGATCCAATTACACATTCAATTGGTTTTACAGTTTCCCACTTGCCTGACAAAAATTTAGATCTTTTGTAATTCCAAGTTAAGAATTGTGAAAGGATTCTCAAGTTCTTCAAAACATGCTTCAACTTTCTTGCACATTACAGTGTCTCTTTCACTGCTAAATACATTCTTTATTACAGTTTCTTTAGCGTGATGTTGGATGTCTTTTACAATCTCTTCCATGGAAATCACAACAGAATTCACCAAACTTTGGCCAACACCTGCAGCCTCCATATCTGAAATTACTGATGCACAACTATTTACAATGTTTGTTGAAGATAAAGCTGTGTCAGCCTCTAAAGATTCAGTCACCATTTCAACATCTCTGGCATCTCTTGTGTCCAGAACATTTTTGTAAGGTGAAAACTCCCCATCTTCTACAGATTCAAATAAACCACTAAGATGACATCTATTTAGATGCTTTCTAAAACCAGAAAAGCTACCAAAAGAACGTGAGTATCCTACTTGACCACATTTAATATGGAGAGTCCACATTTAATATGGAGAGTCCTGCCAGAACAAAGACCATGGATTTGTTTAAGGTGCTTAACAAGGCTGTTTGGTGCATCACTGTCACATTTGCATATAAAACACTTCATTGTTTGATATCACACTAATGGAGCATTCTTTCTCTCAACTCTGCAACTCTGGGTGTTTCCTTTGTTTCTCCAACATCTATGTTGTAAATAGTTGTTTGGAGAAAGGTGAAGAAGTTGGTCAAGGGAGCACTGTATGATGTACCAAACACATAATGGGCCTTAAGAGCTCATCAAGAGCTCCAACTGAACATGTTGCCCTACATGGAATAGCATAGTTGTCAATCACAATGAAGAATGTGTTAATACTGCTTTGGATGGATCCCTGGGCCAGGAGGTAGGGCTGGGTACATTACGTTGCTGCTGTACACTGGTTCCAACCTACATAAAAAAAAAATAAAAACATGAAAAAAGTATTTAGTGACAAATTTCTGAATGAAGATCAGACAGAATCTAATTTTGAATTGTAAAAATGAAGAGACTGAATTATGCATTTTTATCTTTAAACACCTGTTTAGCAGTACCTTTAGAAATCTGATGAGGTTATCCACTGCTTGAGATGCAGACATCTTACCCAGCCTCTTTCGTCCTTGTGCAGATGTGGTAGCAGATGCAGCAGAACAAAATAGCAGACATGTCACTATCCCAACCTACAGACCAACAGCTTCAGGTTACAATCATCCCACTAACATATGAATTTGTCACAATTACCTAGAGGACCAACATACCATTCTCAGCTTCAGCATCCAACTCTGCATTCCGCAATAAATCCAAGAGCTCAGTGCTGGGTACCAGACCATGGCTTTCCTTTATATCCTTGGATTAGAGACTGGTGGGCCACTTCTCCAAAAATTTGTTGGCAGTGCCTTCACCAAACAGGAATCTGAAATCTTGTTCTATCTGAAATGCATAAATAAAAGCATTTCACACAGTGATAAGACGTAAATGGCCTGTACTTGTATAGTGCTTTATGAAGTCCAGAGGACCCCAAAGTGATTTACACCACATTTAGTCATTTACATGCTGATGGTGGTGAGCTACATTGTACCCACAGTTGCACAAGGGAAGACTGACATAAGCAATGCTGCCATGTGCTTGTGCCACCAGGCTTTCTGAACACCACCAGCAGGCAAGGCAGGTGAAGTGTCTTGCCCAAGGACATAACAATTTAGAAAGAGTTGTGGTTCAAACTGGTAATACACAGGTTACAGGACAAACTCCGATGACTGTTGCCACTGAATATTTTAGTAGTGTAAGAGATAAAGCTGTCTTATCTCCGTGGACACACCACGGTTTCTCGTGGAAAGACAGAGAAGACATTTGCTGCTTTCTTTTCATCATTGACCATTGAATGATGGTAATGGAAGGTAGCCTTCATCTTCTCACGGACAGTGTCATCATCAGCAGAGTGTTTCAAAACAGCAATAGCTGCTTCCACTTCCTCATCTGACAGCACTTTGTCAGCAGTGAAAACCCTGGATTGACCATGGCCTGGTCCACCACCTTAAAAAAAAAAAAAAATGTTTCTAACTCCCAGCCACAGATTTTACATTACTTTACATATACTCACTATTGAGAAAACTTACTTTTTGGAGATTTGCTACCTGAGGCACTCACTGGCATTTTACAAAATGCCAGTGAGTTCAATCCAGTACAACATTTTAATACATGTTAATGCAAAGAAAAAATTACTTAATGCAAGATGGGTTTCTTATGCAAGAAAAAAGTAGTGAGATTATTTTAGTAACATACTAACCTTCTCTCATGAATGCATCAAATGTTAGGTCAGAAAGTTTCACGTACTTCTGCTCCCCACTAAACAAAACAGCAGTAGCATGGTCTGTTCGAAAAAAAGAATAACAAAAATAAACAACCATGACAGACACATTTTAATAGTTAATTTATGTACTTCAAAGGTAATGCCATTTGAAAACTGAGTTAATATTCCCGATACACTTGAACATAATCTGTACAAGCAGTATGGTGCTTATTAGCTGCTACATTCATGGTGCTAACCATGCTAACATGACTTGGTGGGTGCTACGACCCCGAAGTACCCACGGAATCTGGGCCTATGGCATAAGGCACAGTGATTAATACTATTACAATTTATAACAGTTACGTACCTTGACAGCCTTCAGAAAAAAACTGAGCAAATTTTTTGAGGTGGGCAACTTGTCTAGCACAGGGCTATCCCTCGGCTCTCACCCTAACACAATACAACTTTCTCCAAACGGGTACAAAAATGAGGAGACATGGAGGGGGTTTTTCACCACTAACAAACTAAGCCATGGTGCCAAAAACCATTTGCTATGCTAGTACTCACGCATAATAGTTGCGAACATATTTAATTGATAACAACAGAAGCTATAATATCGTTCTTCATCACAATTAATATTAAAATAAGTTACAACACCGGATTGTTGAAAGTTACTTACTTTTTCTGTAGCACAACTCCGTTCAGAATCCAAAATGGAAGTAGCCGTCTCACGAACTTCAGAAAACTGGTGCTTCGTCTTCTTTCTTCCTCCTCTTCCTCCTCTTTGCGGTTGCCAAAAATCTTTACTGGCGTGTTATTGACACTTGACAGAGTCAAAAGTTTCACTGCGTGAATGTAGCATTTTACTCTGACTTTTAACTCCAATGTCAGAGCTGATTTACACTCCATATAGTTATAAATACTCTATTTAGATTAAATTAGGTTTACACTGAAATATTAACACCACATTTTTTACTGTGCAGCCACTCTCTGTAATGCTACCTATTCCAAATGTCCACCAAAGAGATGAGAGACAATGCCTCACCTTCCTCAAAAATATTGCTTGTCATAACAATCTAACTGTATGGAGGGAGGAATGTCAGTCTGACTTGGCCTACAGAATACAGATGGACACTGGAGAGCTGAGTCAGTGCTCACGAGTAGCACCAGGACTCAAGGGAACAAGAGTGTTAGCGGATTGGTATTTCATCTGTGGTCAGAAAGCATACGTGTCCCTTCCCCCAGGTTGGGGAGGCTTGTGTAGTGCTGCATATGTGTCAGATCATGTCATTTTCATGCAGTACCAGGCCAGTCATCCACATCACAAGATGACGCGACAGGCTGGAGAGTGGCTCACGAGCCATTCAGAAGTTCCAGAGGAGCTCCGGATCTGGGGAGTCGGAGCGAAGATTGCCCAGTCTATCTTTCCAGGAATTGGACTGGGATTTGTGCGTGACCAAGTGGAAATAAATCGCTATGCACTATTACGTCTGGTAAATACAACCATAGCTCTAGGACAAGGAACTTTAAAAGAGTTAAGTTCACTCAGAGCAATGGTGATGCAAAACAGGATGGTATTAGATCTGTTGACAGCTTCCCAGGGTGGCGTGTGTAAGATCATTGGTAAGACATGTTGTACTTACATCCCAGATGAAGATAATGCTGGTGGAGCCATAAGGGAGGCATTCGACAGACTGACTGAATTACAGAAATATGTACAACAGCACACTCAGGAAAGCCAGAATGATTGGTTTTCCTGGCTAAATGCAGGAACTTGGTGGCAGGTATTGTTGAAATGCCTGACTCCTGTTTTGTGTGTTTTAGTGTTGATTTGTGTGTTTACAATGTGCATTCTGCCCTGCATCAGATCCATGATAACAAAGATTTTCACAGGTTATGCCGTGTCATATTTGCAGCTTCAGATGGTCGACCAAGACGCTGAAAGATATCTTGTAAATATGTACATATCTGGCAATGAATGAAACCCACACTGAAAATGTGCAAGCAAGTGGTGTGGCGTGGAAAAGACAGGTGCCAGTGAAGTGATGATAAACAGGGGGGAAATGTTGGAGTTATAGTATAAATTCCATTCTGTTTATTATGAATTATCATATCTTCTGTATATTTTCTATAAGTTGTTTTATGTACATATGATACTGTTGTTTTTATGTTTGAAATGGAAACACGTGGTGACATTTTTTACAGAGGAAGTTGTAATTACCTGCAGGCTGTTACAAGCCTGCAGAATACACACATTGGGATACGTGTCTCATATATGCCGTGTTACGTATGCACATTCCACAATATACTTACTACCATATATGGTAAGGAAAAAGCCGAGAATGTTGTTTATAACATGCTGTAAACTGCGTTTGGTGTAACCCACGTGATCTTATTGTGAAACTCTGAATAAAAGCGCTGCACAGGAAGCCGTCCTTTGGGACAGATAACTTCCGCTCAGCCGCGAGTTGAGTTCAAGGAAGGCTCCTCCTTGCGCAAGTTTGAAAAGAGTTGTGTGTTTGTTCTCTGAGTTATTAAAATGATCTGAACCTATCAGCACATATCCTAGTTGATACAACTTGTGTTAATTCATATATAACACATTTGTTAATTTCTTCAGCACGACTTGTACTTGTGGAGAGTCCAGCCAGTATCTGTGGATGTCCACGAGTCTTTGAGGATCAAACCAGGAAGGACTGTTGCTGTGATCACAATAAATGGTAGGTAGAACTTTATCTTATCCCGACTCTTTTAAAAAATTCACACACCTATAAACTCTTACAAGTTTGTCACATACTATTGAATATTTTGTCAGTCATAAATAAGCTCTCTGCCTAAAATAACAAACCTTTTACACTGGAGTCACGAGTTTTTTCATTTTTCTAGGACGTTACGATCTCAGCATGCCAGAACGTAGGTGTGAGGCATGCCAAGCTTCTTGGACCTCTGGAGTAGACCAACTAAATTGAAGTGATTACTGGCCTGCTACCCTTCATGTTTCTATTGTTTATGCCACAGATGTCTTCTTTTCATTTGAAGAAATGAAGATGACAGCACCAGGACTCTCCTGCCAAGCATTTTTGCTGGCAGGAGAACGAACTGTCCGTTTTGGTCGTGTGAGTACTTTTACTTATCTATCTTACAGTATGGTTCTTCTGTTTTATTAGGTATTCAAAAGCAACTTAAAGCATATTTTTTACTGTTGATATTGTTAATTTTAAAACAGATGAGGAAGATCTCAGCAGACAGCTTTCCAAAAAGCTTTTTTGAGTGGGAAGCTGTGAGATATGACTTAGATAACATTTTAAAGGTGGATCCCTTCACATGTCATGCGTGCACCCCAGATATGCTTGCAGTTTCAGTGGATGGAAATCACAAGCATTTCCGTTTCAAGGATGCAGCTAAGTATGAAAAAATATGTATATTGTTACTGTGTTTGCATCATTAAAAAAATGTAACTAACTTTGGACTGTGAGACATCATAAACTGTACTTTTGTTGAGATCTGAGGAGCAGGCCATCTTTGAAGACATCTTCATAGCAAAGGATGAAGACGTGGCAAGATTTGTGGACTACATACACAACACGAGCAGACATGTAAGATTACAGACTATAATTACATACAGAATTACAGTGACCTACTAAAGAGATAACGTGGACCAATGTCATCAGCCATTTTATGCATTTTATGTCTCTGGAAGAGGTGTTTGTGTAGGGGAGTGGTCAGCAGCCAGAGAGACCTCCCAAAGATCCAGCAGCAAGATGGATGAAGAGGGACTGGAGCTTGCAGTGTGTAGGCATGGAGTGCCGCTCAGTGCTCTAAATATGTACAGGGGTGAAATTTTTGCTTATCCCTTGTACCTACAACAAAAGCTGGCCAATCAGCAAATCACTTTTTTTTGTATGGATGTGACCTGCAAGTATTGGTCGTATCTTGAAAGAGTAACAAAAAGCTGCCCAGAGCTTCAGCACCTTCTAAACATGAAGCCATTTCTTTCCGTATTTCATGCCAAAGCTCATGATTTCACATGTGAGGTGAGGAATTCTGACATAGGCATAGAATCACTTTTTATGAGCACTTACACAGCAACATCAACACCTTTTCATCATTTCATCATATTGTGTGTGTGTGTGTGTGTGTGTGTGTGTGTGTGTATTTTCTTCAATTTTTTTTTCTTTTTTTTTTCCTTTCTTCCTTTTGTGCCCCCCCCCCCCACACACACACACACACACCCCACCTCTTGTTCTTGCCCCTTCCTTGTTGCTTGTCAGACTTGGCATAAATAACTAAAGAAAAAAGATAAATATATAAAAAAAGACATACCTCACCCACAAATGTATTTTTGGACATATTTTTTCCACCATATATTTTCCTGTTTATTTATCTTAATTGAACCAGTGGTTACTAGGCCAACAAGGTGTAGCAATGGAACGACCTAACTGTCATTTTATTCATACTAAAATTTGGTGATATTGTTTGTCTGATGTTAATGTGTTTGTTGATTATGTATCAAAACAATCAAATAAAGCTGAAAAAGAACTGTCATTGTGATGTTTTCATGGAGTACTCCCAGAGGCCAAAAGTGGCTTACCAAAAGGTCCAATCTTGCCTTCTGGATACTTTGCAGTGTGAACATTTCAGTGGAGTCATCAATTTAAATTAATTGGAGATGCAGTGCCAACACTGATGCACAGCAGTACAGAAATGTAAACTAGAGACTTTTTTTGAAGCATGAAGGCATGTTGAGGATTTTTTTTTTTTTTTTGGAGCCACTGCGATCTATAAATTATGTAATGATAAACTTAATGTGAAACAGCTGAAAATGTAATTTGTGAAAATCAGTCTCAGAATATACTGGTACTTCTTAAATTTGTTAAAGAAGGATTTTTCCATTGATTTTTTTAAAACATAAGTTATTCTTCAACATTCCAGCCCACACAAGATAGTTCATCTCTCTAGACACAGTGTAATTCACTTTTTAATCTGACTGCCAGCAACTAAGAATCCAAAAATGCCATTCTCGCAGTACAGTAACCCACGTAACACACGGGGAGCGACGTCGCTCGCTCTCCATTCATTTCCTATGGAGCTTGTGCGATGAGGCGACAATCGCTTGCCCTCCTCCAGCTAAGCGACCGGCGACATTCGTGCATGTGAAATTTCGAGCTCGTACACGTAGACGTGCACACGCGACCAGGCGACGCGACACAACAAAGTTGAAAAATGTTGTACTTTTGTCGCTGTCGCGTGGCACTAAACCAATCAGCGAGGGTTTCATTGACTGACCAATGAGCGGAGAGTATGCTACACGCTGCAGTCTGCAACCACTTTGAGCACGAAGGAAAGCATCGTTTTATCTGTTTGACTTTCCTATGTTATATGACACTTCACACAGTGATTATCGACTTACACACAAAAGGCAGCCGTATGGGAACGTGTTGGCACAAGACCAACGTTAAACAGACGGATAGAGAGGACTTTTGTGCTAACATAGGATGAACCCAAGGTTGTCTTTTTCTTTTGTAGAGGAGACTTAAGATTTCTGCCAGTTCCAATAAAATCTTCGGACTCATCTTTATTGCCGTGTCTGACACGGACTGCTTTGAAAATGTCTAACCAATCACATTTCTTGGAGATGAGTGACATGAGAGCGCGATTCGCAATGCTGCCGTCGCTATCGCCTCCCGTGTGTTCGGTTTCACCCCAGTGGCGATGCGGCCCATTTGTCGCTGTCGTTTGTCGCTCCCCGTGTGTCGAGCCCATTAGGCACAATTCGACCATAGAGGATTGATTTAACTTCAGACTAATCAGACTAGATAACAATGGACAAAATGTTCTGAATGGTAATAGAACAAAGACACATTCAAACTTGAAATTAATTGCTGGTGGTACAATGGAATAATTACTTTGCCAAATGGATGAATTATATTTATTATCTGCCATGAGTTGGCCTTTATTTCAAATTTTCAATATTCAACCCCAGAGACATTCATATATTCAAAGCTATTTACTTCAGTGGCTGCCACTATTACAATCTGAAGTTGAATATGTTGTGCATGATAATAAAAAAACATGTGGAAGATTGATCCTTCAACATAAAATCTTCACTTTGCTTCAGTCCAAATACTTTCATGAAATTTGGAGCTGATCACACCCATTCAGGACAATTCACACAAACTGTATAAAGCTAGACAGTGAATGAAAAGTACAGGAAGTCACACATAGAAATGGAAGAGAACATCCAGTACTTTACAAATAACAGACAGCATGCAGATAACTGCTACTTTGCTGGTAATGGATCAGATCTGCTGTTGGTCTTAATATTGAACCTCTGGACAGCCACTTCCTCTGAGTCCTTCACATCTCACTGTTGAACTATCAGGCTAATTGCAATTTAAGCTTGTGTTACTTTATTGGTTTACACATTTGCCTCACAAGCAAAAGGCCCCTTTTTTGATCCTAGGAGGATGTACATTGCTTTGGTGTTTTGTCAGGAAGGGTTTCTATTGTAAAAAAAAAAAAAAACGCCAAATCAAACCCCCCTTGTGACAAGGGAGCAGCCGAAAGTAGCTTTGATTTTTGTTATATCAATTCATTAATAAAACCGTTACTTCACAGACCCTAGTTAACATAGAATCCAGTCATTCAATTTGTACACAATATTTTGTAACATTCTCATAATTGAATCCAAATGCCACCAACTCTATGAAGTCATTTTTTTTATTGGTTATTAAATGTTAGAACATTCCCAAAGAATATGTGGCTGAAGGTATTTCTTCCATCTATGCTCATACATTCTCCTTGTCAAGGTTGTGGAAGGGCAGGAGCCTATCCCAGCAGTCATAGGACAAGAGGCAGGGTACAACCTGTACAGGTCACCAGTTTGTCACAGGGTTAACAGAGAGACAATCATTCTTACTTATGGGCAATTTAGAACCACCAATTTACCTAACCCCAGTAACTGCATGTCTTTGGGCTGTGGCAGACATGGGGAGAACATGCAAACTCCACACATAAAGGCACTGGCCACATGATGAATTCAAACCCAGGACCTCCCTGCTGTGAGGCAACAGTGATAACCACCACACCACTGTGCTGCTCAAGGTATGTCTTATGGAATCCTAATTTGTAATCTAAGTTATAATGGAAAAATTACTGAACATCAGCATGAAAAAACACTTCCAGTTCTCACATCTCAATAAACTTTTTAAACTGACTGGCAGGCTCCCATGATTTATCCATGATTTATGGCTCTAACTGCTGATAATCCTAACATCTGCCCCGCTTCCTTCGTATTCTGATGCAGTCGGTCAGGAAGGCTCACACAGCCAACCCCAAAATACAGCCCAATTAGCTATAGCAGCCAGCCCCTTTGATCAGTGCGCTTGTTACCGACCAGATTTTTTTATCGGCTCGGACAGTGAGCCCAAGGGACATAAGTAGGTTGAAGTGGATTACTGGAGACTAGTGTGTCCAAAACAGAACCTGATATTATAGCTTAACTTGCTTAGGCTTTACTGTTGCATGGACATTAAGTGTACCGTTAAAAAGGGAATAAATTATCAACGAATTATACTGACTTTTTAGAGTCGAATTTTATTATGCAGGTTTTCAGCTCAAGCAGTTTGCATCTAGCTCAAAATCAATTCTTAATTAATTCTCAAAAGTCAACAATCAACTCTATCTTAACTTCAGAATCAGAATAAATCAATCACTTAATCTTGATCAGAATGGTTACTTATGAGCTGGGTTGATGAAGAAGGGGCTTGTCCAATTCTGTCCATAAATCCTTTTTGAAGAGACTGCATTCAAGTGAGTCACTCGGCCGAAGCGACCACACCCAAAGTCCAGTCCTTTTAAACTGCCTCCGTGAAGTGGAGAAAAAGGGGAAGTCCACAGAAAGATGTTTTCTGTCCTTCTGTCCTCTCTGTAATCCTCACTTCTTAATTCAGAACTCTTCTCTGACTTAGTCCAAAGTCCAAAGATAGAAATTCTAAAGCAAGGTAACATCCAACTTCAGTAGGCAGGGAGAATCCAGCAGAACTGTTTAAAGTTGAATTAATCCGTGGAGGTTTTGGTCCAGTCCTCTCAGCGGAGCAGTTCTAGTCTGGGGAAGAAGCTCCTGAAATTCTCGACTGTTGCTCCTGTGCATCCTCTTTGTATGTCTTAATTCTAAGACACAGCCTATTTCCTAAACATCATCATGACAGTTATCACCCCGTTCCTGATATCCTTTTAGGGTGTTTGACTTAGACATTACTTCATTTCTAGTTATCACCCCACTGTCCATGCCCATTTAAGGGACAGTTGGGCTTAACCATTACTTCATTGGGCCTTTTAGGTTCTTTTTAGGTACTTTTCCATTCGGGACAACATGCCCGGACATGTTTCTAACTTTGCTCTGTGCGTCTCCAGGCAATAGCTTTCAGTTCCTCATTTTAAGGATTTCGCAATTTCCTCAACACACTGCTCCAGCCATCATTTCTGTTACACCTACACACATCATTTGATCGTAAATCATATACTTCATTCTCTAACGGTTCTATAAATTTGAATTATGATTGTACGTTCAGCACCAAGCTTAGGCTAGCAGGCAATCAAGATCTCAATCTTCACTTGACATCATTCGACACTGGGCAAGACACTTAACCCACATTGCCTAAGTGTGAATGTGGTTGTGAGTGTGACTGTTTGGTGGTTATCGGAGGGGCCGTAGGCGCAAATTGGCAGCCACGCCTCTGTCAGACTGCCCCAGGGCAGCTGTGGCTACATTAGTAGCTTACCACCACCAGGTATGACTGAGGTGTGAATGAATAGTGCATGAAATTGTAAAGCATCTTTGAGTGTCTAGAAAAGCGTTATATAAGACTAATGCATTATTATTATTATTATGCCAGATTTTGCTACTGGAAAACATAATTTTGGAACAAAAGAACACCAATACATTTAAAATCAGGTTGAGAGTTACTTTATGCACATAGAGATTTTGCTTAAACCAAGCAGTAGGATATAATAAAAATAGATTTACGTAAGTACTTAACTAAAATTATGATTTAAATTTTATAGCTCTTTCCCCCTTCTACTCCACTACACCTCAGACTGAAATGGTGCACTCATTAGTATTTGTATGACAGCCTTAGTTCCTGCTTTTCAGTTTAACTTTTTTTCATGTCCTTTCTGTGAAGTTAAAACAAGGTTTCTCCAAATGTGATTTTTCTTTTTGACAATTATAAAGGTTGAAGTGTTCTGCTGTCCATCCATTCTCTTCCACTTATCCTGTTCAGGGTCGTGGGGGGGGGCCAGCCTGTCGCCAGCTTGTCGCAGGGCCCCATGGGCAATTTAGAGTGATCAATTAACCTAATCTCAAATGCATATCTTTGGACTGTGGGCGGAAACCCACACAAACAAGGGGAGAACATGCAAACTCCACACAGAGAGGCCCGGGCCAAGGTGGAATCGAACCAAGACCTAGATGTCATTCTAACTGTGAGGCAGTAGTGCTAACCACCACACCACTGTGCTGTCTGTGTTCTGCTGTATGTTGAGAAATTCTGCTTCCTCGGTGATTTTCTGTTAACGACACCAAGGAGACAAAAAGAAGATATTTTTCTGAGCTCTTTGTTTCCACTTTTTAGAGATGCACTGTTCTCACACTATAATAATGCTAAAAAGAGAACGTAAACCACTGAAAACTTTCAGTGTGATATTAGTAATTCTTTTATAAAGAATACTTCCACTTCTTAACCATTTCAGGTGTGTTCACACAGAAATCTTTGTCAGACATGAACTTCTGCTCTCCACAGTCCTCATTTTATTTCCTATTATTGCTCTGAGTGCTCTTGTGCTCACAGCACGGTCCTGCCGGAATGATTCCCAACACTTCTCCACTTAAGTGACACACTGCAGGTATTTCCCCCACAGTTCCAAGAAACACTCTCAGCTACCAATAAAAGTGTATCAAATACATTACTTGTTGTGTAATACAGTTATAATTCCACAATGACGGGGGGAAATTTTCACAAAATACTTTAGCTCATTACTCCAAAAATTTAGATGGGAGGAAAAATAAAGCCAATTTAACCTTTTAATTACTGCCCCCTGAAAAGCCTGTAAACGCAAATAGTGAATGCAACATCAGTGAATTCCATATCAACTACTTCTTACCGAAAAGAGCAGGGGACCCAATGCACTTTCAATTCTGCTTTCCCCTAGACAGAAGAAAAGAAGAATTTTAGCTTAATCATTGGTGAGCATATATTAGTTGTCTTTAAAAAGCTCTGAATGGTAAATGGCCTTTTAATAATAATAATAATAATACATTTTATTTATGGGCGCCTTTAAGGGCACTCAAGGTCACCTAACAGGTAAAAAACAATCAAAGAGGAAACAGCAAAAGAGAAAGCACAATTACACAATAAAAAAAAGCAAAACGAAAAACAGATTAGTTAAGACCAAGGTAAGATCCAAGAACCCACACAGTTACAGGCCAAAAGCTTGTTTGAACAGATGGGTTTTTAACCGAGATTTAAAAAGAGATAAGCTTTTTATGACCTTTAAATGTTGCGGTAGAGCGTTCCAGAGATAGGGTGCTGTATGACAAAAGGCTCTAGACCACATAGTTGCTAAGCGGACAGAAGGTATAGTGAGGAGCAGTGAGGAAGAAGAACGAAGTGGGTGTGGGGGAGTATAGGAATGGATTAGAGCAGCAATGTAGGGGGGAGCAAGGTTATGGAGAGATTTGAAGGTGAGAAGAAGAATCTTGTATTTGATACGGTAGTCGATTGGAAGCCAGTGTAGGTCCTGAAGGATGGGAGTGATGTGTTGAGTAGAGGAGGTTCGGGTAATGATACGTGTAGCAGAGTTTTGAACCATCTGAAGTTTACGGAGAAGTTTGAGTGGTAGACCAGCAAGAAGTGAATTGCAGTAATCCAAACGTGACAAGAGCGTGGACAAAAGTTGCGGTACTGGCAGGTGTAAGAGAAGGACGGAGACGATTAATGTTACGTAAGTGAAAATAAGCAGACCGAGTGAGGTTTTTGACATGAGCCTCAAAAGAAAGAGTGCTATCGAGGATGACACCCAGACTCTTAACTTGGGAGGAAATGGGGACAGTGAAATTATCAATGGTGAGTGTGAAGTGATTGGATTTTGCAAGGGTAGATTTGGCACCAATCAGCAGGATTTCCGTTTTATCATTATACAATTTGAGAAGATTGTCAGAAAACCATGATTTTATTTCAGAAAGACAGTCAGAAAGGGAGGATGGGGGGAGAAGAGCATTTGGTTTAGAAGAGACATAGAGCTGGGTGTCATCGGCATAACAATGAAAATGGATGCCATATTTCCTAAAAATATGTCCTAATGGTAGTAAGTAGATAACAAAGAGAAGAGGACCGAGGACAGAGCCCTGAGGAACACCAGAGGAGACTGGGGTGATGGATGACTTGGCAGTTTTGAGCTGAATGTATTGGGTGCATCCGGAGAGGTATGACTGAAACCATAGAAAAGGAATACCTGTAAAACCTAGTGAAGCTAATCTGTGAAGGAGGATTGAATGGGAAATAGTGTCGAAAGCCGCACTAAGGTCGAGAAGAATGAGTATGGTTAAGAGGCCAGAGTCAGCTGCCATTAGTAGGTCATTTGTGATTTTAACTAACGCAGACTCGGTGCTGTGTAGAGGATGAAAACCAGACTGAAATTCCTCAAAAAGATTATTATTTGAGAGGTAATTGTAGACCTGGTTGGCTACAATTCGTTCAAGAATTTTAGCAAGGAATGGAAGATTAGAGATGGGCCGAAAATTATTCAAATTACTGGGATCAGCCGCCTGCTTCTTTAACAATGGGAGTTCCTTTGCCATTTAAAACAGCTGTTATTTAACAGCTGTTTTAAATGGCAAAGGAACTTGACCAGAAGTAAGAGAGAGGTGCATGATATTTGTTATAAGTGGGGACAGAGGTGACAGGCAGATTTTGACCGGGTAGGTCGGCAGAGGGTCTAATTGGCAGGTGGAAGCTTTGGATTTCTGAATAATGGCAGATATTTCACTAGTGGATGGAAGCAAAAAACTGGAAAAAGTAATGGTTGGTGAATTGCAGGACACTATTTGGGATGGGGCAGACACAGAATGGCTCTGAGAGGCTAATTGCTGGTGGATCTGTTCAATTTTAGAGTTGAAGAAGTCCATAAAATTGTTACAATGTTCAACAGTGTACAAATCACGTGATAGCAGATGAGGAGGTTTGAGAATAGAATTCAAAGTAGAGAACAGTATTTTAGGATTTGCTTCAGCAGATGTAAACAGATTAGTATAATACTCAGTCTTGGTTGTAGACAGAGCATTCTTATAGGTTTGAATATGGTTGGCATACATATCTTTATGAACCATAAGTCCAGTCTTCCTAAAGAGGTGCTCTAGACGGCGACCCTTAGCGTTTAGGAGCCGGAGATCTGGAGTATACCAGGGTGCAGGATGAGAAAAGGAAACAATTCGAGTTTTAACAGGAGCAATATCATCCAAGATGTTCTGAAGTCCACTGTTGTAATGAGTAACCAGGTCATCCAGAGTAGATAGATTATCTTTACTAGCAAGACTATGAAGTTCATCAAGCAAAGTCAGATGATGATTTTCTACTTCATGTTGAGCACTCAAAGCACTTTATACAACATGTCTCATTCACACACATTCATACTCCAACGGTTGCATTGGAGAGAAACTTAGGGTTCAGTATTTTGCCCAAGGATACTTTGGCATGCAGACTGGAGCAGCCAGGAATCAACCTCCAGATTAGTAGGTGGCCTCCTCTACCTCCTGAGCTACAGCCAGTGAATCACAAAACACATTTTCAGACATGAATTTTGGACAGTGAATGAAGAATCAGGTCATGACACTGTTTGAAGTTGAACTTTTTCATACTACAGCAGTTAGTCCACCGTGTTCTAACTACTACAAATACTACATCACAATGGACAAAAATCTGGCTTGTACCAAAACATTATTATGAACTCCTACTCTGAAGTAGACAGTGACAGTACAGTGGCATAATAAACATTCATCCCAAAAGCTGTCTCCATTTACACACTTGAAACAACAGTAGCCACCACATCAATTTTCACAGAAACTGAGAAACAGTCAGCATCTATCTATAAAGTATATTTGTGTGTGTTTGTCAACAAGACAAACTGAGGGAAGCCTGATTACAGAGAAAACTCTATGAGCCCTCAATGAGACACAGCCATTTTTGTGTTAGCCATGTAGATTTTTGCTGCAGAGCAACAAATGCTATTTACATGTAGCAGGCATACAACGGCTGTGCCTATTTTGGCTGAATTGTTTGACAACATACACATGAAATACATTCTCCAAATGCAAATACATGGGA
>NW_022060193.1:0-42249 GCF_007364275.1 Archocentrus centrarchus
AGGGTCCGACTGAAGCGGCCGACCGCCTGAGAGGTCTCACCTGTTCGCCGCTGTGCGGGCGGGTCACGTGACAGACGGCACGTTAGTGAACGTCGGAGAAAGTCTGTGTAGTAGGAAGCTCAGAGTGTGTGTCTGTGGGTGTGTGCGTTGCTGGAAGGAAAAGCGAAGGTAAATGTGAGTCAGCGTGTCACCTGTGTGAGTCTGTAGTTTGATAACCCTACGTACTGTGTGCAGGTTTCCTTGAAAAGGAGTATTTAATCAGGTATTCTAGTGCAATTAATCATTAATTAATAAACGTCTCAGCATTGTAGTTTTGTTCAGTTTTAACATACACGTTTGTGTAGTACACAGATGTGCAGGAAATCTCATAAGATAACAACGTGGGAACTCTGATCACCTTTCCGGTCATTTCTTGTAGTCTGTGAATAAATCCTTGAGCAAAGTGAGTCACTGAGTATTCATAGGGAGAGTTTTTCACCAGAGCTTCTTCGAATTGCTAATTTATAACATATTTCATGTTAGTTCAGGATTTACTGAAGAAAATGTCTGCAGATGTGAAATGTAACTCAGAACATTTACAGTTTATGGGTCTAATAAAAATGCTCACATCTTCCGGCTCCTGCGTGCAGACTGATGTTTTCATTCAGGTGTTTTTCAGCTCAAACACGGACAAAGCTCAAACCTTTAAAGGACAGCAGGGGCTGGATCGCATCATTTCCTTTGCAGCCTTCCTGTAACGCAGCACAGACGCGTCACTGTTTTCAAAGCGGCCTCTGGTTCTCAGGCTTCATCCATGTGGAAACGTTGTGAGGGGAAGCGGATGCTGTCGGGCGGCTGCACGGCCTGTATGGGCTGATTAATGTGAATAAAGCTCCGACAGAGGAAGTGATTTTTACCGTGGGTGAACGGCATGAGTTTATTTTCAGAGCGGATTGATTGAGTCTCACATGAGTTAGTGAAACAGTCCTGGGTGTGATGATGACCTCTCAGCGAACATCGGTCGGGGGGACAGTTCTGAGGGTGAGCTCTTCCAGCTCAATGTTCAGGACCCTAAAAATGACTGTGCCATGTAAATACTGGTCTCAGGATTATTGGCAACTTATAAGATTCAAAAATGTGTTCAAGGCCCACTGTTGCTGTATTAGTTTTATTATAAGCATTTGTAGAACATTTAAAGTCATTTTCTGTCTTAGTAAAAATCACTTTATACTTTATGCCAGTTAATAATTTATTCCACTGAAATCAGAGACAGTGGGGTAATTGGTGATTCTAAATTGCTCATAGATGTAAATGGTTGTCTGTGCTAGACCCCGCAAGAGGCTGGTGACCTGTCACTGTGTGGTAGCTGGGATAGGCTCCAGACCCCCACCCCACCCCCTTGTGACCCTGGATGGATGGAAGTTTGATTTTTTCCAAAAAATATGCATTCAGTTGAAGCCACTGACCCTGGCTGATATTTGTGTGAAATTTACATGTAAAGTCATAAAAAATACAAATAATAAATTTTTGGTTGAGGGTTCAAGTCGGCTGCTTCCAGTCAGGTTTGGGGGCGACTCAGAGTTACACAAAACGATGATACTCTGTAACACAGAACATCAGTGCGGCCCTGGTTTGGGACTTACTTTAGACACCTTATGAATTTCATTTGTGAGTGCAGACTGTAAATAAAAGCTTTAATTTGTGAAGCTCAGGCTTGAGCATTTTGGCTGTTTTTTTGAAGCCAGATGTGAAGAGAGTGGACTGAGACTGATCTGATCACAGTGCAGCCTCACCCTGTTACAGCCTTCTTTTCGACTCTAATGGAACCATAACTGACAGAATGAACCGCATCCTGTATTCAACAAGACAATTCAAGAAGCAACTGAGACCACAATCTCATTATGTTAACTGGTGGTAAAGCTTCTGTTTGTGGGCAGACGTGGTTACGATGAGATTTGGCCTGAAATTGGTCAGACTGATGTTTGATCAAACTCCTTCTGTGTCACATTAACAGCTTTTGTGGAAATATTCCTGGCTTTACCTCACTTCCTGTCCTCCTTTACTCATCACTCATTGGCTCTTGTGTTCACACATTATTTAAGGACTGCACTTCTTCCCACTTCCACATCAGGCAGGAGCTGTGCTGAGTTTGTATGACTCAACACCTCCACTCTCGACACTAACCGAGTCTTCAATCTACGTATTTCACGTATGTACTGCAGTCCAGGAGGCAGAACTATGGGTGTGATCCTGGGCCACCACTGGGCCTGTGGTTCAGGTATGGGGGTGACACCTGGGTGAAAGTGTCCACCTGTTCCAGATGACAGGATCAACTTTCTGGCACTTGATCTGATTAAGTTTTAGTTTTCCTTTCAGGTTAGCGCTCCGGAGTCTTTCCTCCCCTGTTAATTCAAACTGCATTCATTAAAGTAGAGCCTAAAGCGGTGTGTATGCATACGTGTGCATTATAGACACACACCCTTTTCTCTGAACCTACTTTAATGAGTTTATTGATCTAGTTGTCTTCATCTCTGCAGCTAACAGCTCTCAAAGTGATTAACAACCAACAGCCTGGGGGGGGGGGGGGGGGGGGGGGTCCCTCATTTTGCCTGTTTTTACTAACTCTTCTGTGCTGGCGGCAGATGGAGACACAGATGTGTGAGCCAATCTGTTAATTCTGCTTTTTAATGAATAAACCTGAGCGAGCTCAACACATTTGATTTCACAGCCACGAATCTGCTGCAGTTTAAAAGCACCTCAATGAAATGGAAGCACTGGATCCTTATTCACGGACGGTTTGTGAAAATTCAGACGAGCCGTGACTGAAGAGCATCGGAGGACTGACGCAGCTGCATCCTCTGTGGGTGACGGGCAGCTACTCTCTGCCTCCGTTTAAGCTGCACATGTAAAAGGAATCCCATGTGATGCTGAGCTACTGCACTGCAAATCACATCTCAATGTAGAGCTGACTTGTACTGCATAACTATCAGTTTAAAAATATTACATTACAAGGAATACAGTCCTGTGCAAAAGTTTTGAGCCACTTCTTTTATTTTGCTTCCAAGGAGATGAAAACTTGGCATTCCTGCTTTTGCCTCTGTAGCAAGTCCTCACAAAATATGAGGAAAACAGACACGTGGAGGACAAAAGAAGTAAGTAGCAGAGCTTATTATATATCTTATATAATTTTCTGTAAATTTAACGTTGCAGACTAAAAAGTAACAAGTGCAATGTTTCCTTTTAAATGTGCTCCGCCTGGTGGGCTGTTTTGGTCCTCCATCCAGCAGATGGCGCTTCACTTCGAGCTGCCCCGTTATAGCAGAGAGGAAAATGAGTGTGATCGAGATAGAGATTTCTTCTGCCTGGTGGATGTAACTTGTTGGAGTAACATAACAGGAAAACAAACAAACAAAAACAAAAACACGAGATAAGGAACAAGTGAAGACCCAGAGAGTTTTAAACCAGCTGTAAAACCTCCTGCTGCTGATTGGCAGGAAAACCGGCGTTATGCGTAATTTAACATGCCAAAAGAGTTTGTGCGTAAAAGTGCGCGCTTCTCCGTGGCTCGCCACGCCTCTCTCCCCATCCTACCTACCCTCATCGTCCTCGGGTCTGAGCAGCAGCAGCGGTCCATCCTTCAGACCTGCTGAAAATGGCTGTGCTCAGTCCCGCACGGAGGAGCTCCGCTCCGCGTCTGACGGGATTATTGTGCCTTTTATATCTCATTTTCTTCCTCTCATGCCTTCGCGGGTCGTGATGCTGCTTCAGGAAAGGACAGAAAATCATCCGGAGCGATACGAGAAGGTTCCCACAACCAAAACTAACTCCACGGCTCATAAGAGGCTTTCCCCGTCCTCTCCTTCGAGTATGAACATGTCAAGACGCCCTTTGAGATCTCCCTGTGGATCCTCCTGGCTCTGCTCATGAAACTTGGTGTCCACTCCAACGAAACAGCGCCGCATTAATAAATACGCCCTACTCTGCATCAGGCTGCAGGAGGGCCCCCAAACCGGATTTTATGAATGCTTCTCAGGGAGTTTTCCAGATTTAAAGACCAGGTTTATTTTGTGGTTTATTTCTACAAGTTCTATTGAAGATGCAAAAATGAAGGTGGAAAATGAAGGGGTGAAGCACTAAAATAATAATTAGATACAAATAAAAAAGCTCCAGGTTTGCACCAATGAAGACGAGCGTCACCTTTAAGGGCGCCTCCGTTTTTTTAATAAAACTTTCAGTAAGCGTTTTGTGTGACGTCCAGTTTTATCCATTAATGTTTTTATGTGTAAACACGCAATAAGATCACTTTAATCCACCATAAACAAGCCAGCTATCTTCTGATTGGCTGCTCCACTCAAATAGAAGGTTTGACCTCATTACTCGAAACTTTAACCTTGATATGAGCATCCACTATATGTATGCCAGATCAATAAGGAAAAGCATAATAAATCAGCTTTAGGTATCTCGTACTTACACTGAATGAAGCTCAAACACGTCCTGTTTAAGGTGTTATTTAATGACTGAATCATTTTATGGTTTTACATTTTGATTTAAATGTTTGTTCCTTGTAAGTTACACATAGTGAAATGTCTGTTTTTGTCTCACTAACAGTTAAAGCCTGAAAATGTAGAGTTTGCTGTGACTTACAAAACCTTGAATGTGTTCAGCCATGATGATGATAATAAGCTGCTATCAAAGAATTTCTTCAGTAGCAAACAGGAAGTCCAACAGCTGTTACTATTGAAATTCACCACCAGAAATAATAAATCATTGAAATGAGATGTTGTGCACACATGTAGTGCAGTAATAGGTAAACAACAGGCTGATTTGCGTTGTGCATTTAGTTTCTTGTAACTTCTCTCAGTCCCTCACCTGGTGCAGCAGCTGCAGTGTGGTATCAGGGGGTATCAGGGTTAATCTGCACTCATGGCCACTTTATTAGATTTGCCTGCTCAACTACTCGTTAACGCAAATCTCTAATCAACCAATCACATGCCATCAGTTCAGTGCATTTAGCCCTGTAATCATGGTCGATGATGACCTGCTGAAGTTCAAACTGAGCATCAGAATGGTGAAGAAAGTTGATTTAAGTGACTCTGAATGTGGCATGATTGTTGGTGCCAGACGGGCGGGTCTGAGTATTTCCGAAACTGCTGATCTACTGGATTGTTCCCAAATAACCATCCTAATGGTTCATGGAGGATGGCCTGAAAAAGAGCGGCAGTCCTCTGTGGGGAAAAACGGCTTGTTGATGGCAGAAGTCAGGGGAGAATTTTCCTTTCTGTTGATAGGACCTGAGGGTACGGGGCTCACCAAAATTGGACATTAGAAGATTTGAAAAGTGTTTCCTGGTCTGATGAGTCTGGATTTCTGCTGTGATAATTCAGATGTTAGTCAGAATTTGGCCAAAGTTTCTCATAATGAATAATGAAGTCAGTGTATGTGAAAGTATTCCCTGTGAGCCAAAGGCTCGGGATTCAGGAAGCTCTAAACAATCCGTTTTAGACTTTTTTTCTACTCTCAGCTCTGCATGATGTCACAAAGACCCGATATCCTAATATGGTTATTTTAAGCACACAGTTCTGGTTGTGAGCACAGAAGCCCCATTTACCTGCAGTTTAAATCTTCTGTTTGTGAGGGACAGCCAATCAGAAGGAAGCTGGCCTAAAGTGAGAGGCAGCTTGTTTTAGACAGAAGATGAACTGAGGAGCTGCACCAGCTCCTGGTATAAGATAAATGAGGATTATTTGAGCTGACAATTATGCAGATCTGTTTTTCTAGAGGCCAAACATAATTATGTGGAGCTGGAAAGTAGCTTATTAGGTCCTTAAAAACACACTGTAATAAAGAGCAGCCTCCAGTGTGCTGTGTATCTCAGTAATTCAACAGAACATTGGCTGCAGGAAGCTGCATGCACCATTCTTGGTTCTCTCGTAGCCTCGTGCTGTTTGTTCAGCTGAAAGAAGCCTTGACATATATGTGTATTTACACAATCCTCTTCCAGTCCATCCTGCTTCTTGGCATCCAGTCTCTCCTGACACTGGAGGTGAATCCTAAGAGTACTCTTTGTTTCAAATCTTGCCTGGGGGGGGGGGGCTGGGTGCGAATTCAACTGTTCATTAGCTGTACCTTGCATGTGATGGCTTAAGCGCAGGAATTTTCAGACTGGTGCAGCGTTGAGTTTTCACTGTAGCGGCCCCTTGGATGGTATAAACCAAACACGTAGAGTTTCAAACGGGTGTCGTTTATTTCTCTTCCTTTGGTAAGCGCCAGACAGTGGTACTGTGACACTTTGCCATCTTGACACCGTGAAAACTACAGAACAAAGCAGATATAATTCACAAACAATTCTTATGAACATTATGTTACAGTATTAGTCACAATTCCAAATAGTAAATAAGTGTTAACAACTCCATAACCTTTCCTTTAAATAAACAAATAAAACTTTCAAACACATATTACAGGCAATCTTGACAAACTATGCAATTTACTCATATGAACAAATGAAATGACACTTTCAGGTAAAACAAATAACATTTGTCATAGAGTGTACAATCAACATTTCTATACCTCATTCCGCTCTCCAAGGGCGCTAATCAAGTTTAGACCCGGACCTCTCCGCTAGCGAGCTCTGCACTAAAGAGCGTGCGTGGAAAAAAGAGCGAAACAGTAAAGATAATGCAACAAATGACAAGACAAGCTTGTGTCTTACGAACATCAACTTATAAACAATAAATACCACTTGGCTTTCTTCGTCTTCCACCTCACAACGTTATCTACACGTAGAGCCAAACCAGACGGCCGCAGAGTGTTGGCATGGCAACCGTAAACATAACCTTTCAAAATAAAAGCGCAACACGGCAAGAACAAACTGAAAGTTGCGAGCACACCCGGAGCCACCCATAAACACTCACTATAAAAGGAGAATGTTCATCACATTTAGTAGGCATTTACACTCCCACCAAATCCTGTTGTAATGAATGAACTAATACAGGAGTAAATGAATTTACACAGGATTTCTTGAACCTACTAAACGAATAACTTCAAGCAGTGCTATTAAATGTGCATAGGTATAGATCATACACAATACAGCAGCGTACTCACAAATTGCCACTCAGTTTGTTGAAATCAGCTCTCTAAGAGAAGTACCAATTTTTGAACTGGTCGCTCAATAACTGAAGGTTTAATGGGGGCATTTTGTTTTCTTGAGATTTTCGTTCCCCAACTTGCACTTTGACTCGACGAACTAGGCCGTCACTGCCTTGAGCAGCCTCCACCACTCGACCTAGTTGCCACTGGTTTCTCGGGAGGTTGTCATCTTTGATAATAACGATATCATTCACTTTGAGGTTGCGTTGGGGTATATGCCATTTCTGTCTTGTGGATATATTGAGCAGATACTCTCTTTTCCAACGACTCCAGAACTGTTCTATCAGATACTGAACTCGTCTCCACCTCTTGGTTGCATACAGATCCTCCTTCACAAATACTCCTGGCGGAGGAAGAGGAACTTTAGATTTCATCATAATGAGATGATTAGGTGTTATAGGCTCTGGCATCTGAGGATCATTGATTCCATCCACTGTCAATGGGCGGCTATTAACGATAGCCATGGCTTCATAAAACAGTGTTCTTAGGGAAGCATCATCAATTCGGCCTGTGCATTGCGCAAGGGTGGCATTCAGCACGTTTTTCACAGTTCTGATCTGACGTTCCCAAACACCACCTGCATGACTAGCGGAGGGGGCGTTGAAAACAAATTCACATTGTTTCTCAGTCAAGAAGATTTCTAGTAGCTTGGAGTCACATTGTTTAAGCGTTTCCTTAAACTCATTTCGCGCTCCAACGAAATTAGACCCCTGGTCACAATGCAGTTGTCGAACAGCTCCTCTGATGCTTATAAAGCATCGCAGGGCATTGATAAATGAGTCTGTTGACAAATCTTCAAGCATTTCAATGTGGACAGCTCTGGAACATAGACATGTGAAAATCAGGCCATAACTTTTGTATTCTTTGCGAGCTTTCTTTACAATAAATGGACCAAAACAGTCCATGCCACTATACGTGAAGGGTGCAGTAGCTTCCACACGTTCTTTAGGGAGTTCTGCCATTTGCTGTTTCTCCGTCGGTCGTCTAAGTTTTCTGCATAGCACACAGGTGTGTATCAACTTAGCAACCAGCTTGCTCCCTCCAATGACCCAGAATCCATTGGTCCTAAGCTCCATTTGGGTTTGACATCGACCCTGATGACATGTCTTAGCATGGTAGTGGGATACGATCAACTTAGTCATGTGGCTGTCATTAGGAAGGATGACTGGATGTTTCACCTTGTGACAGAGAGATGACTGTTTCAATCTCCCACCAACACAGAGAAGCCCTTCATACAAAATAGGGTTGAGACTGAAAAGAGAACTTGATTTTGGGAGGTCCCTGCCACTCTGAAGCATTTTTCCATTCATGGGGGAAGGCTTGCCGCTGAACAAGCTTCACCACTTCCTCCGCAGCCTTCTCACGCTCTTCAACAGCCACATGTTCACTATGCTGTTTCTGTCTAGAACCCAACCTCTTAATTCTTGCAACCACTTTGATAAGTGGTGTCCAAGATGAAAAGTGACTCAGACGTTTGAGGATGTCACTGCAATTAAGTGTTTCAGTTACTAGCACCTGGATTGACTTAACTTCAGGATCACCAACCAGTACTTCTGTTTGAACGCTGGGTGAGAGATGCAATTCTTGCTCCCAGAGAAATTTGGGTCCTTGAAGCCAATTTGTTGATTGAATGCCCGCTGCACTAAGACCTCGGGATGCGTGGTCAGCTGGGTTTTCTGAGGTGTCCACATAATGCCACTGACTGGGGTCACTGTTATTTCGAATCAGTTGTACTCGATTTGCAACAAATGTGTGGAACCTGCGAGCATCGTTGTTGATATAGCCTAATACAACTTGCGAATCTGTCCAGTAAAACTCTTCGTCGATCTTCATATAAAGTTCGCTTCTCAGCATCACACTGATTTTTGTAGAAACAACTGCTGCTGAGAGTTCCAGTCTTGGGATACTCATGATCTTCATGGGTGCAACCCGTGCCTTTGCCATTACAAGACTGCAATGAACCTCATTGTTGTCATTTTTGTACCTGAGGTAAGAGCATGCACCATATCCCACACAGCTGGCATCTGAAAAATGATGCAGCTCTATCCTAACAATGTTATGGAAGTTCTGTGGGTGATAACATCTCGAAATTGAGACCTCTTTCAATGTGTTAAGACCCTTTATCCACTCCTCCCACCGTGGCTTCACATCTTTTGGGAGGGGATCATCCCATCCGATGCCTCTGTGACACAGCTCTTGAAGGACACGCTTTCCACTTAGGCTAAATGGAGCGATGAATCCAAGTGGATCATAAAGAGAGGCAATGACTGACAGTGAACCACGACGGGTTGCTGGCTGATCTTTCAGGCTGATGTTAAAGCTGAATGTGTCACCCTTTGTCGACCACTGAATGCCGAGTGTACGCTCTGATGGGGTGGGGTTCAGCTCTAGAGGTTCAGTGGTTGCTGCTCTTTCTGAGGGTTCAATGCAGGTGAGTACTGTTTCCATGTTCGAGTTGAACTTGTGGAGGCGTAGGCCTCCTCTTTTGCACAGCTCTTGGGACTCAGTGATCAGTTTCACAGCTTCCTCAACTGATGAAACGCTGACTAACCCGTCATCAACATAGAAGTTCTTCTCCATAAATGTTGATGCCACTGGATAGCTAGCATGGTGTTGTCGTGCCAGATGTTTTAAGCCAAAATTGGCACATCCTGGAGATGAGGCAGCCCCGAAAAGATGAACTGCCATCCTGTACTCCTGTGGCTCCTTCTCCAAATCTCCATCCTTCCACCAGAGGAATTTCAGATAGTTCCTGGATTCAGGAGTGACAGAGAACTGATAAAACATTTTTTCAATGTCACAGATAACTGCTATAGCCTCCTTCCTGAAGCGGCATAGCACTCCTGGTTTTCTGGGATGATATATTCCGTGATGTGGAAGGTACCACTCTGTCTTCTCCTCAGATGCTGTAGGGGCAAGCTCTGCCTCACCCTTGTTGATTATTTCCTCCATGAATGCTTTGTATTCATCGTAATATTGTTTGTTGGCCTTTAGCTTCTTCTTAAGACACTGAAGGCGAACTGTGGCTAACCTCTTGTTGTTTGGTAGAGCGGGTGGACTGTTCCCCTTGAAAGGGAGGGGCATCTCATATTGCCCATCCTCCTTCTGCTTGATGTGTTCATTGAGGAACTGTATGAAATGAACGTCATCCTGGGACACATACTTATTTTCATAAGTTCTCTCATTGAAGTCTGATTCCAAGGCTTTCAGAACATCCGTTGCAGATGGGATTGGCAGCTCCCTTACCTTGAGACGATGCACAAAGCTTTGATTTCCTTGTCGGTCTAGGTGAGGATTTGATGTGCCTATTATGGTCCATCCTAGTTCTGATCGCTGTGCAAATGGTTCATTTTTGCCACCTAACACAACTTCAAGGGGAGCTAATGCTGGTGGACAGTCATATCCGATTAAAAGCCCTACATCACAGTCCTGGACGGGTGGCAATTTGTCTGCCAGGTGCCTGAGGTGAGGCCACAGTAGTGCTGTTTTCTTTGTTGGGATGTACGACTTGTCCACCGGGATAAAGTCGCGGCTGTAGGTCTGCTGCAGTTGGATGTAGTCCATGGAATGGAATCCTCGAACCTGTAGACCATGGACATTCTTGCTTGATATGATTGTGTCGATAGCTGTCATAGTACTAAGTTTCAGCTTTACTGGTCGGGCATCTACATTCAGTTTATCAAGTACATCTTCTAAGACGAACGTTGAATCACTCTGGGTATCCAGTAGTGCATAGGTGAGTACTTCTCTCTCCGGCTCATGCACTGAGGACACGAAGACAGGAACAATAGCTGAGGTAGCAGACACACGATGTGTTGATGTGTGGGACACGACACTGTGAGTATCCAGGCTGGTGCGTTCTTCTGTGGATGTGGAGCCATTTGTTTTTACTTCTAAGGGTCTTTGCTTCCTCTCTTCGTGTAAGCAGGTTGGATGACGACGGCTACAAATGTTACATGTGTGTCGCCTTTTGCAGTCCTTGGTAATATGACCCTTTCTTAAGCACCCAAAGCACAGCCTCGTTTCGAGAATAAATGCCTTTTTATCTTCAATACTTTTTGCAGTAAAGGTGGGGCACTTTGCGATACCATGGGTTTCATTTTTACAAACACAGCAGGGTACTTTTACTTTGCTGTAATTTGTGTCTTGTTTCTCTGGAGTAGAACTCTTAGCGTTTGTGTTGAGAGCTTTGGCTCTCTTTGATGACCTCTCATCTGTATGCTTGAAATCCATTGAGAATGGAGAGGCAATAGGGTTGCAGGCTATTCGTGCCTCTCTATTCAGGAACTTTGTGAAGCATGCAAGATCTGGGTAACTTCCAGATGTATCAAGTGCATCTACAACAATTGGACTCCACTTTCGCACAATCCATTCTGGCAATTTCTTGAGCAACTTGTGGTTTTCCTCACAATCATTAAGGATAGCTAGTCCTTTAATGTGAGAGATTGCCTCAGTGCAGCCTTGAAGAAAGTCAGCGAACTCTCGTAGTGCTAGTGGATCATTTGCACCTATCTTTGGCCATCTTGCAAGCTTATCTCTGAAAGCCCTCTGGATGATGAACGGGTTCCCATACCTGTCTTGTAAAACTTGCCATGCTCCCTTGTATGCGTCCTCTGAGTCTCGATAAAAGAAGCCTTCTACAGCCTTGCGTGCTTCTCCAGCTAGATAATGTTTTAAATAAAACATCTTCTCATTTGCTGGGAGAGGTTTTCTTTCAATAAGAGTTATGAATGAAATCTTCCAGTCTGTAAACCTTAAGGGGTCACCACTGAATATTGTGGGTTCAGGGACCGGCAAGCGGCTCATGCTTAATGAGTTTGCTATTGCTTGAGCTAGCCTGTCAGACTCTTGGGCCACTGTTACTTCAGGAGATGCTCTGTGAGGCTGGAACGAGGCAGCGTCTGGATTCAATCGAGCTGCAGTTTCTGTCTGATGGTAAGCAGAGTTAATTAGATTATCAATCTCTTCGTGGCTCCCCAAACCTTGAAAATCATCATATGCTCTCACCCGAGCTGCTGCTATTGCAACTTCCTTTTCTGCATGCAACTGCTCAAGTTTTGTTCTCTCCTGCTCCAACTGTTGTTGCATTTCGACCTTCCTTTGTTCAAGTTCTGACAAAATTCTTGCTTCTCTAAGCTTCCATTCCCCTTCTAACTTAAGAAGATGCATTTGCTGGGCTTGAATTTCTCTCAAGGCCTTTGCTTGTTCCAGCTTTGCAGCGAGCTCTGCTTCTGCCTCTATTTTGCTATTATGGGTACCTGCTGAACTGGAGTGGTCACTTGATCTCTCTATTGACTCTGATGAGCTTACAGTTTCAGTTTTGGTGTGACCAAAAACAGAGCCATATTCATCTTTGTTTAAGGTTGCTCTCACTCTTTCCTTCTCCAGTTGGTCATTAAAGTCTTCATTAATAGTCTCTAGACGTTTACCTATGAGGTCACGGATTTCCTTTGTTAGAGTACCGCAGGCATCCATTTTTTGGACAATTTCTGGTGTTGTTTTACTGTTACGTAAAATAGGTTCATAGTGCAGGCTTACAGCATCACGCTGCACTTGGATATCTTGTTGGAGCCTGTCGAGGCCCTCTAATGAGCAGAGGGTTTTTAGTTTTGTCCTTGTCTCCCTTGCTACCAGCTTCCAAGAGTCATAGGCCTTACTAAATGCTTTCTCATGTTTTTTGGTGAGTAGATCACACATCTCTTGGCCCTTTTCTGTTAACTTTCTTTCACGGGTGCCAGATCTAGATGGTGTGTCTGTATGTTCACCTGCCTCTTCAGTTGGTGCTTCTGCAGGACTGTCTGTGTTCTCTATCGAGAGGGACATTTTGTTTGCTTATGCAGCTGCCTTACATTGACTATAACCTTTGATTGCCCTAGGTCTGCCTTTACACTTATAAGCTGTAGTTGTCTTTAACCACAGAGTATTATTTACCAGACACTAACAATTTAAAGACGTTCAAAGGGATTTTGTAGCTTGAGCATCAACAACACAAAATGAAGAAGCACTTTGACCTTTAAATCATTTCACAAACAGACATATCCTCTATTGTTAACATTCCATAAACATGTGTCAGTTCCTATTAAATATCAAATTTCAACTGTATCCAGCATTTAAGTTTATCTCCCAAATACATTGACCTTATATGTGTATTTACACAATCCTCTTCCAGTCCATCCTGCTTCTTGGCATCCAGTCTCTCCTGACACTGGAGGTGAATCCTAAGAGTACTCTTTGTTTCAAATCTTGCCTGGGGGGGGGGGGCTGGGTGCGAATTCAACTGTTCATTAGCTGTACCTTGCATGTGATGGCTTAAGCGCAGGAATTTTCAGACTGGTGCAGCGTTGAGTTTTCACTGTAGCGGCCCCTTGGATGGTATAAACCAAACACGTAGAGTTTCAAACGGGTGTCGTTTATTTCTCTTCCTTTGGTAAGCACCAGACAGTGGTACTGTGACACTTTGCCATCTTGACACCATGAAAACTACAGAACAAAGCAGATATAATTCACAAACAATTCTTATGAACATTATGTTACAGTATTAGTCACAATTCCAAATAGTAAATAAGTGTTAACAACTCCATAACCTTTCCTTTAAATAAACAAATAAAACTTTCAAACACATATTACAGGCAATCTTGACAAACTATGCAATTTACTCATATGAACAAATGAAATGACACTTTTCAGGTAAAACAAATAACATTTGTCATAGAGTGTACAATCAACATTTCTATACCTCATTCCGCTCTCCAAGGGCGCTAATCAAGTTTTAGACCCGGACCTCTCCGCTAGCGAGCTCTGCACTAAAGAGCGTGCGTGGAAAAAAGAGCGAAACAGTAAAGATAATGCAACAAATGACAAGACAAGCTTGTGTCTTACGAACATCAACTTATAAACAATAAATACCACTTGGCTTTCTTCGTCTTCCACCTCACAACGTTATCTACACGTAGAGCCAAACCAGACGGCCGCAGAGTGTTGGCATGGCAACCGTAAACATAACCTTTCAAAATAAAAGCGCAACACGGCAAGAACAAACTGAAAGTTGCGAGCACACCCGGAGCCACCCATAAACACTCACTATAAAAGGAGAATGTTCATCACATTTAGTAGGCATTTACATTCAGTCTCTCCGTCATGAGTCCGAGGTTCAGGCTGCTGTAAAGAGTGTTTATGCAGTCAGTGGTTTGTTTGGAGCTGCCCTCGCCCCCACACCCCCTCCCTGACTCTGCACACTGAGATCTTTGTTATCCAGCAGTGCATTAGGACAGGAAGTAGAACGGGCCCTCGGTCACAGCAGTTGGACAAGCAGATAAGATGCTAAAGAGCTTTGCTGTCCCCACTCAGCCAACGGAAACTCACAGGAGAATTTGAGAAAGCCAATCAAAGTCGCCACAAAACACCAAGTCTTTCTATATTCAACATAGAGCAACAAAAAAGTCACAATGCATCTTTTTCTGAAACTGCTTTTTACTCAAACTGTCCTAAAAACGAGCTGCAGTTACCTGTAGGGAGGCCGGCAGCTTCACGCACACTCATATCTTTGTGCTCATCTTTGTTTTTGGAACCTTAAATCACAAGTTTCATAAATCCAAAGCAGCATCAACAAAAACTCCATCCATTCCCTTATCCTGTTAAGGGTCACGGGGGGGCTGGAGCCTATCCCAGCTGTCATAGGGCGAGAGGCAGGGTACACCCTGAACAGGTCGCCAGCCTGTCACAGGGCCAACACAGAGAGACGAACAACCTTTCACACTCACATTCACACCTATGGGCAATTTAGAATAGCTAATTAACCTAACCCCAGTAAGTGCATGTCTTTGGAATGTGGGAGGAAACCGGAGTACCCGGAGGAAACCCACGCAAGCACGGGGAGAACATGCAAACTCCACACAGAGAGAGGGAGAGGCCTGGGCCAAGGTGGAATCGAACCCAGGCCTTCCAGATGGTATTCTATCTGTGAGGCAGCAGTGCTAACCACTGCGCCACTGTGCTGCCATCAACAAAAACTGATGCAGTTTATAAGGTCTATTTAAGTCACTAATAGCAACAAGTTTTCCATCGGGGTTGCCAAATTGTGAGCAATCATCCTCCAGAATTACATTTTTAATATCTTTTGGTATCATGAATTAGCTGCGCTACATCTGGACCAGTGGGATCACTACATAAGTAGTTATATATTTTAATAACAGACACTTTTGGCTGCTCGCTCTGCAGGGCTGACTTTGCAGAGTTTTGCATCAGATGTCCTTCGTGCCTCCGGCTGGTATCAAAGCAGTGACCTTTTGCTTGTAAAGCACATTTGTGTTAACCACTACCCCATGGAGGCATGATAATAATAATAATTTTAGTAAGGAGAAAGGATATTGGTCCTTTCACCTGACATTTAAAAGACACGAAAAAGGGAGAAAAGTCCATGACTGCTCTGGAGTTTGAAGCTAAAATGTGATTTCGATGTTTTCATTAACAAAAAAAGGTCTCATTAAACACTCAGAGGACACAGGCTCGTTACTGACACTGGAGATCAATAACCCATCGCTATGCTGCTTATCAAGTTTGAATCTCAGTGACCTTGACCTCAAGGTAAAGGTCAAAGGAAAATTATGGGCATGGACAACAAGACCTGTGTGTTATTTCTGTGATTCAGTGTTTCAGAGTGACAACAAATCAGCTAAAACCTGCCGGGGGCGGGGTTTGTTGTGGGCACCACTTGGTTCATTTGTTACCTGTTAATTGTTAGTTATTATTAATCTCTCTCTCTCCCCCCTCAGCAGATGACCCCCCCTCCCTGAACCTGGTTCTGCTGGAGGTTTCTTCCTGTTAAAGGGAGTTTTTCCTTCCCACTGTCACCAAGTGCTGCTCATAGGGGTCATTTTGACTGTTGGGTTTTCTCTGTATTATTGTAGGGTCTTTACCTACAATATAAAGCACCCTGAGGCGACTGTTTGTTATGATTTGATGCTAAATAAATAAAATTGAATTGAAAAGAAAACTGATATTTTGATTGGATTTATTTCTTATTTATTTTATTTGTAAAATAAAAAAAAAGTTCCATCTTCTTGCTTTGGTTATTTTGAAATTTTAAGCTATTAAAATTCACTTTTTCAAACTTCAAACTACATCCAGCAACTGGGTCCTGGTCTCTCTACTCTACACATATAAAACACATTAATGCGCTCTTACACAGAGTTTAGATTTATGGATTCACAGCACAATAAAGAAAATAAAATGCCGTTACAATAACAGTGTAAACAGCTTGCATTAAACCAGCGTCTTTGGTCCCGTCAGTCTCTGGATGATCCGGTGCTGGCGGCGTCTGGGTTTGGACGTGTTGGCGGCCCTCTGTCCTGACCCGTGGCCCTGACTGGAGCTCTGACCAGGGTCAACTTCACTCCTGCGGGACCCTGAGCGCCTGTGCTCTCTACTGCAATCACGTGCCCGATGAAATGCTGAAACACAGCAGAGCAGCACATCAAGACAATGGTCAGTCACTCGCCTTGATTTTTAACATTTCAGAGCAAATCTTTATCCACCTGAACTTTTTACAGAGCATCTTCTAAATGGCAAAACATTTCCAAATAGATTTCACCAAAACTTCAGTTTTAAATTTGTTACCACCCTAATATCTGATTTTAAATTAACTTTGAAATGAACTACACAACCTCCATCATCACCATTGGCTCTAAGCCCAGCTTCTTTAAGTCTTTCCTCTGAGTTCATAAAACCTCTGAATGCAGTTTGGGTGCAGATGATTTTATGCTTTGTTCAACACCAGTGCAGAGTTAAGATCTTTGATAAGCTAGTTGTTATTTGTTGCACTTAACTTAGATTTAGTGGATACAACAAAGGAGTTTAATAAGTTTGGGATCAATAAAGCACATCTCATCTGTTCTTAAACAAGTGAAGTGAGATCTGCAGATATGTAGGAGGGTGACTGGCAAACATCACGAAAGGTTTCATCATTTGTCAGAAAGTCCGACTGAACCAACACACACTGGAGGTTTGAGCTCGTCTGACTAAAACACTTTCAGTCTTCTGTGGATAAAAGTCATAGAAATGAAATAAAGCAGTGTTTTAATGGGAGACCTCTGCAGGATGAAGAGCAGCGCCCTCGTCCTTTGGTTTAGCTCTGGATGATTCAGCGTCCTTTTCCCTCTGTGCTTTTACTTCCTGCATTCAAAGAGCATAACAAAAATATACTCTCGCAACTTATGATGAGAATGCAGATATTATTGTTAATAATAGGGGGAATTCATGGTTGTAGTTAAAATATTTCAACCTTTAAGGTCTCATAGTTTGAAGTCCTGGAAACGTAATCTTCCCATGATTTGGCAATGAACTCCTTTTGCTTCCAGCGAGACTTCATCTGGGATTAAAAAAGACACAAAATCATTATTAAAACAAAGATGTCCCAAAGGAAAACATATATTAAAATAAACTAAAGAAATGAATAGATCTGAAAACCTGGACTGATTTGTTATGCATGTGGAAATAAATCTGATCTGTACAGAAGTTCATGAAGGAAAAAAGAATGTGATTTGTGTGGCATAAAAGGTGGAAGTTTCAGGTGAGGCGTTTCCACTGTTTTACTCTCAGCACCTCTGTGTATGTGAGCTCCTCCTCGCTGACGTCCTCCTCCTGATGCTCCAGGATGCTGTTTTGTTCCTCCATGAGCCTCCTTGCGGTGTCCTCTGCAGTCTTACAGATGTTGCTCAGAGCCTCCCGATCGGGGCTAACTGGCCTCACGCCGTCCACACTCAGTTCCCTGCTGATCTCGGCCCACACCTCACCGACCTGCAGCACCGTGACAGACAGATACCTCAGTGTTATCTGGGTTTATGTACAACTCAACTCAAGGACTTTTCTTCACAGTGCTGGGAAAAAGTCCTCACTCCCTTCCTGATTTCTTAGCTTTTTTGCATCTTTGCCACACTTGAAAGTTTCAGATCATCAAACTAATTATAATATTAGACAAATAGAAAATGCAGTCCAGACCTACTTGGCCCTGTGTGGGAAAGTAATTGTCCTCTCGGATGGTGATGCTTCTTTTGGTAAACCTGCTGTCAAAAAGTAAAGAAAAAACACCCTAAATATGTTTAGAACTACTAGGGCTGGGGAATATGGACCAAAATAATATCTCAATATTTTTTTACCTGAATGGTGATATATGAGCTTTATCTTGATATTTTTTCTTCCCAAAGGTACAAACAAAAAGGCACTTCTGAGTGACCCAAAAGTCACAAAGACACTTTTATTAACATTCAGCTGTAGATGTACATGAGAAATTGCTCAAAAATAAACCACTGGCATATTTAAATAATAATGCTCCTAAAATAAATAAATGCTTTTTTCTGTCCTAAGACTCGCAGCTGTGCTATTAAAATGTAAAAAGAAAAGATCCAGAGCAAAAACAGCAAACGGCTGACTGATTCTTTAAAAAGCCAGTCTGCAGTGAAGCAGACTTCACCAAAGGGCTTCTTCCTGTGTAAGAGAACAACCCAGATAGCAAAATGTTCTGTGTTTGTTCACGGATGCCGCCCGGATAGCTCTCTGTGGCTTGTCGTCAGCTGATGACAACAGCTGTTTATAAGCTAACATTATGCCAGCTAACTTTAGACTCCAGTGTCCTAAAATCCCACTTTCTCTGCGATTTTCTGATCACATTATCACTTCGTATGAGTTTATTCTAAGTGTTGCAGGTCAGTGATGATGGATCCACTTCAAAGACAGGTTCACTAACAGCAGTATAAACACCAGGGCTCACTGACTGAGGTCAGGATATCCTCAGCAGCTCACCTCAGTATCACTGACACTCCTTTAACAGTTTTCCAGCCTCCTCCAGAGTAACGTGGAAGTTTCTCACTGGCACACTGACAGCTGCTTACACTCTGCCTTTTTATTTAAAGTTAAAGAGTAAAAGTGGGCTTGTATTAATAGATTAATAACTCTGCTGTGGCTGTCAGAGCCATCATCTATCAGTGAAGCTGATCTTAGATCAGATTATACATGTTTACATTAAAGCAAAGCTGATGTTTCTGTCTGGAAACCTTCTAAAACATTTTGTATCCAGTAAAGCAGAAATAATGAAATCCTCAATAAAAAGTGAGCTTGTTGCAGCCCATCAGTGTGATGTTCACTGAACAATGACTTCAGAAAGGAAATGGTCATAAACTGTGGCAACACTTTAACAACAGTTCAAACATTCAGACATCAGTTTTAGGCAATTAAGCTCAAAATCATTATTTACATGAACCAAACTAAGGAAAGCAGTCAGACCGTCTTCAGTTCATGTTTGGAGTTATAAAACATCCTCATACATCCACCCACCCCACAGAAAGAGTGTAAATGTGTGGGAACCACTGAGAACTGAGTTTGACTCACCGAGTAAGAAACTGCTTCACCTTCTGTTTGCATCTCTGGACTTGAATCTCTGCTTCATCTGTGAGTCCAGTTTTTAGGAAATGTCACAGTGTCACATGTCTAATAAAAAGCTCTGGCTCCATAAAGTCCTCCATCCAAATCTGTGTGTCTGTGGAGCAGCAGTAACAGCATCTTCTTGCACAGGGTCAGCAGCACACCTCCATCTGTCTGCTGCAGGCTTTAGGATGTGTTCAGGGGCAGCCTGGGAAACACGACTCTGCATCTGTGATCACACAAGCAGCAGCACTTCAATGAACTTCCTTTGAACACATCAGTTTACAGTGTTGGTGTCAGCAGCAGCCTTAAAGCATGAAGTCTGTCTGATACAGGGCTGCAACTGTCAGTTCTTTTATTATTTCAGTTATTCAAAGAATTGTTGCAGCCCTCGTCTAATTATAAGAATAGGTAAAAATGCCTAAAACCTTCCACCCATGCATCAATATAATAATTAAAAACGTGCTTACTTAATAATTTGCTACAAAAGGATCTGTGTGTTTGAGGTCTTATTAGATGTCAGTAAAATGTGGAACCACTGAACTTGATAATCCTGCACTGCTGTGAAAACCCTGCAAAGCTGTCGCAGCTAATGGTTGATTTTTTCCTCCATAATAACAAGCGTAATGTAAAAATGAGTCAGTCACTGTTCCGACTTGTGTAAATCATTTTAAGTTTAGACAGCGTTGGTACAATATGTTCCTAAATTATATTCTGAAATAGTAGCATCACGAATTTGTTTTCTGATTACATTGTGTCTGTTCCGACTTGTGTAAATCATTTTATGTTTAAGAAAAATGTTTAGTTTTACAATTTTGTTTACTTCCGTATTTTCATGATGCTATGGTGACGCCTATTGTTCGTTTTGGGTACTGCACGTTATAAGCTTTTTCTGTCTGAGACGCCTTCAGTTCACTCAACCGTTAACAGAGTATTGTACAGCACGGTGGTTTCTCTCGCTCTGAACCTTGGAATAGATACGTCTGTAAGTGTTGTTAGTTACAATTTGTCATATAATACGACATGTGAACCATTTTCTTTGAATCATTAAGTTTGATGAAGCATCTCTGTGTTAGACTTTTGCTACTAACCTGTGTTATACATTGTTGCCTAGCATGTCCGTGTTTGTTAACTGCTTAATGTGAGAGTGCTTATTTTTGATAAGAAATGTGTAAATACATGTGAAAGTGTGACGAGACTTTTCTGACATGTTGTGTTTTATGTCTGTTGTAGTTTTACAATTTGAGTATATGTGGATGAAGTGGCAGTTCAATTAAACTTTCATGAAGGAAAGCCCCGCTCCTCATTTACTCTTGTTAGCTATCTGTCAGTGCTTTGTTTGAACACAGCTGCCAGGACAGAATAGTCACCATAAACTGCTGTGTGGAAGGCAGGAACTGGATCCTAATGCAGACTCATGAGACAAGACTAAACTTAGAAACATGCGGCTTTATATGCTGCTAAACTCAGGGAAGGCATCCACCCATTCTGAACTGAATACAGACAATATAAACGCAGACATATACACGCAGACGCTGAGCACTGACGTCAAGATCCCCTCCTTATTGGATGTGGCAAAAATAAACAGAGCGCTGCATCACTCTGGTGCTTGTTCAAATCATATTACAGTTGAAACTGAATCACGTATCCTGGTGTTTATTCCAAAAAGATTTTTCCAGTCGCTTGACAGTACAATCTTTCAGTTTTTATGGAATAAGAAGCCCCCGAGAATGAGAAAGGAGCTGTTGCAAAAAATTAAGGATTCTGGGGGCTTCGCTCTACCAAATTTCTTATATTATTACTGGTCTGTAAACATCCGTACAATGTTATTCTGGCTTAGGACTGATGATAATAAACCAAACTGGTTGCCATTGGAGGAGGCTTCATGTGTCTCAGCGTCATTGTTTTCTCTTCTATGCCTCCCCATAAATTTCTCTTTTAAGTCATATTCAAATAATATTATAGTTAAAAGCTCGCTAAAAATTTTGACCCAGGTAAAGCGACATTTAGGATTTCAGGGAATACTCTTTAGTTCTCCATTCAATTTAAATCCTTTATTTCCTCCTTCATTAATTGATAAAACTTTTCCAACATGGAGAAGCCGAGGACTTGTGTCTGTAAAGGACTTTTTCATTGATGGCACTTTGGCTTCGTTTGCACAATTGTCATCCAAGTTTAATTTGCCCAGTACACACTTCTTTAGGTACTTACAGGCCAGAAAATTTATTAATAGATATTTTCCGGATTCTTTAAACATCACCACTACATTTTTGTTGGACTCTATAATGGCACTCAAACCTTCTTTGAAGGGCACAATTTCAAAAATATATAATTTTCTACTTTCTAGTCTTTCAGCATCATCAGATTACCCCAGTATCACTTGGTCCAAAGAATTGAATATCGAAATCACTGAGCAGCAATGGGGGTCTATTTTGAAATGTATTCACTCATCCTCAATTTGTGCAAGACATTGTGTCCTTCAGTGTAAAGTGCTGCACAGGATACACTGGTCTAGAAGTAGGTTGGCACAGGTTTTTCCTGATATTGACCCTAATTGTGCAAGATGCAAATCAGGTTCAGCCAATCTTTCTCATATGTTTTTGACTTGCCCTTCCTTACTCACATTTTGGGGTTCGGTTTTCAATTCACTTTCAGCTATTGTATCAACCAGAATCCCATATTCCCCTTTGACTGCTCTGTTTGGGATTCTCCCTGATGTACATTCTCTGCCCTCCCATTCGGTTGAAGTTATAGCCTTTCTTACACTTATAGCTAGAAGAACTATTCTTATGCGCTGGAAAGATTCGCACCCACCCACGCATACAGGTTGGATAAAAGATGTACTTTATTTTATGAAACTGGAAAAAATAAAATACTCCTTGAGAGGTTCAGATGAGAAATTTTATAAAATCTGGCTGCCTTTTCAGAAACATGTTATGTCTCTGACCAGTGAGATGACTCTGTAACCACCAGGTTTCTGCCTTTTTTTTTTTTTCTTCTCTCCATTTTTCTTGTCTTTCATCCCCCACCTTCCCTCTTCATTCTTTGGTTTAGAAATGTTTGGCACACATACGCCTTAGTACACTTTTATTGTAAGCCCCCCCCCCCCCATTTTTCTCTCTTTTTTTTTTTTTTATTTCTTTTTTTCTCGCCGTTGTTGTTTTTTTTTGGTTTTTTTCTTTTTTTTTTTTTGATAATTTGGGGTTTGTTTTTTCTTTATATATATATATATATATATATATATATATATATATATATATATAAAGAAAGAAATAAACTTTTGTTATGTATTTACCTATGTTGAGGAGAACGATGATACTTGTTGAAGTGGAAATGTACGTTCGCTGCTCCCCTTATGTTGTTTCCTTATCTGTAAGATTTAATAAATAAATCGGAAAGAAAGTGGATCACATGGGCTCACCTTTCACATGTAAGAGTGAACTATTTTTTAAAAATTGTATCTGGCAATAACAAAATTTTGAAAACATAACTCGCAGATAATACCATGTAGTCTCACACTGAAACCAGCCTCCAAACAATGAAGCTCTTACTGAACTGCATCACCCTGAGCTAACGACTCTGATACAGACTGATCTTCAGACCTTCTGTTTGCTGCTGTCTGCTCCTCACTCTGTTTCTGCATTTGTGTGATTATAATAACACTACATTTAATTTATGAAGCACTTTACAAATGTTGGAAACGGCTCTTTTTCTATAATTTTAGTGTACAGTTTCATTGCTAAAGGAAAATAAAGCAGATCAGTGTCTGTTGCAGTGTCTTATTTTAATTTGTAACCTTTGTTCATATTTTGTGTTAAGGATTTTTATTAATAATATTTAAATTGCTAAAAATCAGTGAACATAAATTTTTTTTTTTTATTCATAAACCTGCAGATGCCATATCTCCATGTCAGGATCTGGTTATTGTAGACATTTATCATCCCAGTAACAGCGTTACAAACAGCTGTAAACACTCATAAAAACATTAGAAGGTCAGTTAATATGAGGAGCTGCTGAATTTAAGTAAAATAAATTTCATTTCATGATCTTTTGCAGATCATACCTCAGTCTCTGCCTTCATCAAACATGTCCCAGTGTGATAAAGCATTCAGAAGATGACTTATATGCCCCCCCTTCTCTATCTAGCTACATGACAGATGCTCCCAGATTAGCTGTGCTAGCTTAACTTTACCTGCAGTCAGTCCTGGAAAGGGTCAATAAAATCATTCATGTTCCTAGCCCGGTATGACAAACTACCGAGACACCCACCTAAACTGCCCCTGTGAAATAAATCCCTGAGGGGTTTTTTGAACTTTTAAACTCAGAGCTTCCATCTATGTTAGCTAATATGACGGTAGCTAATGTGCTATATAAGCTAACTCCACCGGCACAATCTCAAATTTCTCAATAAAAACAACAAATAAAGCAGTTATTTTCATGATCTCCTACCAGGACAAGTTTACTGAACAGGTAACGCTAGGAATGAAGCACATTTAACAGAAGAGTTTACAGCTCTTACCGTAGAGAAGCGCTGCCGTCCACTTCCTGCTTTCTGTGTGAGAGCCGCTGTCCGTGGGCGGGCCGGGTCCTCTCCGGAGGGCCAGAACTGAGGAACAGCCTGAACGGATCGGCTAACTTGAGGGCGGGTCCGCCCCGAAATGCTTTGCTATCTGGGAAAACATGTAAACAGACTGAATGAACAAACTTCCATCCTTCAGTCAGCAGGATTTCAGCCAGCTCAGTAAATCCAGAATCCTATCCACCAGCTGCATAGGGAGGACACGAACAGACCCACTTCCAATATTATAAGGTCACGTGACTTACGGTACAAACCAACAGTCAGGTACTCTTGGGGGTCCGGGCGATGCCAAAGCGCACGAACGGGCGCAGTAGAAGGCGGTATGTACACAAAACACAGTGATAGCGGAGGATTTCAGGTTAACAAAAAACTCTCCAAAAGTCGCCGACGTCGCCGGGAAAACTCGCTAAATTTTTTCGCTAGTCGCTTCTTGTAAAAAAATAAAATTCTCTAGCGGGGTCTGAAAATCCGCTAAACCTAGCAACAAATTCGCTAAGTTGGCAACAGTGCTGACAGGCAGGAAGTCAAGCGTAAGGTGGGTGGGGCTCCATTCTCAATGGGCGGGGCATGGAATGTTTTTGTAGGCTGGGCCTGTTCCAAACAGCAAACGCAAGATGATGACGTCATCTTAGTCAAAGGATCAAATGACCGACACATTCTGAGAAATCCTGTATGTAAGGGCAGCCTGCATTCTGGACACACACTTCAAGTGGATACAGTCAAGAGCGATTCACAACGAATTTTGTTCTTCTGCAGACAAAACCATTAAAATTAAAATGTTAGACATGAGTAACCAGCACCAAGACTCTGAATTGTTGCATAGTATACAACATCGTCTCAGCAGCCTTGAGAATGACTTTCATAAAGTCATTTCTGAAAAAAATGAATTAAAGGAGGAAGTCAAGAGAGTAAAATTGTACATTTACGACCTGCAGGTCCAAAAGTCAGTCATGCAAATCAAGCTGGACCAATATGAGATTCAAGTGGGAAAGCTAAATGATGAAGTAGCAGCAAATAAAGAGCAAATCATCAAGCTGACCTCACTGCTGGAATCCAAAACGGAGGAGCGAGGGGACCAGGTTTGTTCAGAGGCTCAGGAAGAGCCCAGGGACTCTGAACTGGACATGAAGAGGCTGAAAGAGCAGCTTCTGCAGAGGGACAGTGAAATCCTGAACCTGAAACAGGAGAACAAGAGTCTCTCTGCCAAAGTTAAACGCTTTCAGAAAGCCAGGGCTCTGTGGAATAAGACAGACAAGAAAATCCTGAGCCTGAAACAGAAGAACAGGAGTCTCTCTGCCGAAGCTGAACGCCTTCAGAAAGCCGAGGCTGAGTGGAATGAGACAGACAAGAAAATCCTGAACCTGAAACAGAAGAACAGGAGTCTCTCTGCCGAAGCTGAACGCCTTCAGAAAGCCGAGGCTGAGTGGAATGAGACAGACAAGAAAATCCTGAGCCTGAAACAGAAGAACAGGAGTCTCTCTGCCGAAGCTGAACGCCTTCAGAAAGCCGAGGCTGAGTGGAATGAGACAGACAAGAAAATCCTGAACCTGAAACAGAAGAACAGGAGTCTCTCTGCCGAAGTTGAATGCCTTAAGAAAGCCGAGGCTGAGTGGAATGAGATAGACAAGAAAATCCTGAACCTGAAACAGGAGAACAAGAGTCTCTCTGCCGAAGTTGAACGCCTTAAGAAAGCCGAGGCTGAGTGGAATGAGACAGACAAGAAAATCCTGAACCTGAAACAGAAGAACAGGAGTCTCTTTGCCAAAGTTGAAAGCCTTCAGAAAGCCGAGGCTGAGTGGAATGAGGCAGCACACGGAGAGATGGTGGAGCAGGGGATGCTGGCTCTCCAAGAAGAAAATAAAAATCTGATGGATGAGCACAGGGAGGTCTATAGAATGCAAAAAAGGTTGAGAAAGGCCACCAAAAAGCTTCAACAAGAAAGGAAAATTTTTAAGGAAGAAAAGAAAAAATTCAATGAAGAAAAACAGCTGGAGGAGGAAAAGAAAGGTCTGCATGGACAGCAGCAGGAATGTCAGAAAGTAAGTCAGGCACTGAAAGCACTGACAGAAGTGCAGAAAGACATTCAGGAGAAAAAGACTGACAGAGCAGAGCTCTTAAAGACACAACAAGAGACAATGAACCTGCTGGAAGTGATAAATTTGCAGCTTGGAGAGTCAGACATAGATAATGATAGTAATGAAATAAAGAAGCTCCAGAAAAAGAAAGATAAAATAGAAAAAAACTGCTGAAAGCCAGAGAGAAAGAATTAGAGAAGCAGGTGAAAAAACAAGAAGAAGAAGAAAGAAAACAGCAGAAAATTCGAGAGAAAGAAGCAAAAAAAGAGCAGAAACGACAGGAAAAAGAGGCAAAGAAGCTGAAAAGGCAAGAACAGAATGAAAACCGACGATGTTGCCTCTGGTCGTGGTTCTGCTGCTCAGCTCAACCTGAGGATTAAGCCTCCTCTTCCTCCTCCTCTCTACCTTTCCTACTATCCTTCCTCTCTTTCCTTTCACCCCAGCCGGTCTCAGCAGATGGCCGCCCCTCCCTGAGCCTGGTTATGCTGGAGGTTTCTTCCTTTTAGAAGGGAGTTTTTCCTCCCCACTGTCGCCTAGAGCTTGCTCATAGGGGATCATATTCTGATTGCTGGGATCTTATCTTTCCTCTCTTTTTTCTCTCCTTCATTTTTCCCCCTACTTCAGGTGTGTTGAAGCAGAGACACATCTAAAAGTTGCAGGACACTGGACCTCGAGGCCTGGACTTGAGGATCCCTGCCCAACTTTAACCTTTTTTATTTTTAAACTACTTTAATCTTTAAATAAACTCTTAAACTATATGTTTGCATCTCTGCGTGTGATTATTTAGAATCATCAAAATGCTTCCACAACTCTGTTAAGTGGTTAAATGACATATCAGTGATTGTTGAAGCCATTTCTTTTTAAAATAATAGTATACATTTGGGAAAATATATTTTGGTAAGTATAAGTAATTCTATTATTAATCTGTCACTAATAATTTGCAGGAATAATAATTTGGTAGTTATGATGTTATAATATCTTTGTATACTGGTAGGAGGTAGGAGAAATGCACTGGAAGTCACTGGACCTTAGAGTGACACAATTTTCGACCTACACTGCACTACACACTGTAAAATGTAGTTAGATTAGAAAGGTCAAGATTCTCCTTTATGTTTTGTTTCTTGCTTTTTTTTAGTAAAGATACAAAAGAAGATTCTTTGGACTCAAGACCTTAGTTTTACTAATGTGTGTTGAGTGCAAAACACTTCAGGGTCCAGGCTAGCGAGGCAGCCGTGCTGCTGCAGCCACAGTGGTATTTTAAAAAGGTTTTCTAATAAATATTACCATTGATCATTGTCATATTTACACATACGTAAGCAATTGTACAGAACCTGGAAGATGAAGAATTTGATGAAGATTTTAAAATGTAAATCTTTGTAAATAGTGTCTGAGATGAATAGTTTGAGTTATAATGAAAAAGCACATTTTGACCAATGGCGTCATGACATCAAAAGAAACGTCATGACGATGTCGGGTTATGTCATGTTACAGAGAACGCCATCGTATCCCTCAGTACCAAATTCATTGTGATAGATGAAAAATTCCCTGAGATAGGTATTTTACAATTTGACCAGTGATGGGGTGACCTTGACATTTGACCTTGAAACTGAAATCATGTTCTTGGGTAGCTAAGGAATATTTCCACAAAGTTTCCTACATTTTTGGCTCAAAACTAACTTTTGTCCATCTATTAAAAAAAAAAAAAAATAACGCAAATACGTGAATGTTGTCCCAGACGCACAACGGTAAAGAATCTTTTCACAACATCTTGGATCCAGAGTGTGAGCTGGATCATCACCAAAATTTAAAACTTAATCCCTTGTTTCTTGTACCACCCCAACGACTTTTTCATTTGCTCTCATTTCATTGGAGCCTATCCCAGCTGTCATAGGGCGAGAGGCAGGGTACACCCTGTACAGGTCGCCAGCCTGTTGCAGAGCCAACACACAGAGACAGACAATCCTTCACACCTATGAGCAATTTAGAATCACAATTAACATTACCACAGTAACTGCATGTCTCTGGACTGTGGGAGGAAACCAGAGGATCACTGTACAATCTCCAATCTCATGGTATATTCTGTATGATGACAATAAAGGTGTTCTTTCTATAACTGGAGAAAACCCACACAGACACGGGGAGACAATGCAAACTCATATCTGGGCCAAGGTGGATTCAAAACCCAGGACCTTCTGGCTTGGAGGCAAGAGTGCTAACCAACAGTGCTAACCAAGTCCTGTTCTTGCAGAGCGGTCCCTGCAAGAACAGGACTTGAAAGAATGAATAGAAAACACTGGGGCATGTCACAACCTGGCTCATAAGGCCATGACACAAAGGGTGGACACACCATTTGCCATTTTAAAAGGATTTTATTCAACAAACTTAAACAGAACTAAAGACAGACGAGGTGTGGAAGCCAGTAGGGTGTCCATGTGTGTAGAGATGTTTGTAAGTGTTACAAATACAGCAAATAACAAAAACCTAAAGGAAACAAAGATAACACAAAACACAAAGACCTGAAACACCTGAAGAGTAAAACAGGCAGGGGTCGTCACAGGCAAAAGACCAAGGTCATGCGAAGCATCTCAATCTGAAATATGGGAATGAAGTCGCTATCTTGTGTCCTGTCTCTCTCCCCCCTCAGCAGATGACTGCCCCTCCCTGAGCCTGGTTCTGCTGGAGGTTTCTTCCTGTTAAAGGGAGTTTTTCCTTCCCACTGTCACCAAGTGCTGCTCATAGGGGGTCGTTTTGATTTTTTGGATTTGTTCTGTAGTTACTGTAGTGTCTTTATCTTGCAGTGTCTCGAGGCGACTGTTTGCTGTGATTTGGTGCTATATAAATAAAACTGAATTGAGGATAAGCGGAAATGAATGGATGGATGAATTATTGTGGAGCACACCTTTTGACAGTGGTGAGGACAAGTTACTTTAGTTTCCTCTCCAGGCAGACTCAGGCTGCATCCTACAGCCTTTTTTTCCCAGAGTGGAATGCTGAAAAACCCTGAGAATAAATCTCTTAAAGAACCACCTGAGGAGCAAACGCTGGCCCATGTGGTCTGATCCATCAGATGAGCTACTCTAGCTCAAATTCCTGAAACAGTTAATGCTGGTTCTGAGAGAATGGTGTCATAACCATCTCAAAGATTTATCTTCATGTTCGGCTGCTTTCAGCACTGCTGGTATTTGTTTAGACTCTTTGGCTCCAGTTGATCTTTCAGCATTAACTTCAATAGTTACTTCCTCCAAACCAGCAACATGTTTGTTAGATCCCATTCCTACTAGACTGTTCAAAGAAGTCTTTCCAATTATTGATGCTTCAATCTTAAAAATGATCAATCAGTCTTTATTAGTTGGCTATGTACCACAGACCTTCAAGGTGGCTGTAATTAAACCTCTACTTAAAAAGCCATCACTGACCCAGCTGTCTTAGCTAATTATAGGCCAATCTCCAACCTTCCTTTTCTCTCAAAGACTCTTGAAAGAGTAGTTGTAAAACAGCTACTGTAACTGATCATCTGCAGAGGAACGATTTATTTGAAGAGTTTTCAGTCAGGTTTCAGAATTCATCACAGTACAGAAACAGCATTAGTGAAGGTTACCAATGATCTTCTTTGAGCCTCTGACAGTGGACTCATCTCTGTTCTTGTCCTGTTGGACCTCAGTGCAGCTTTGATACTGTTGACCATAACATTTTATTACAGAGATTAGAGCATACTATAGGTATTAAAGGTACTGCACTGCAGTGGTTTGAGTCATATTTATCTAATAGACTCCAATTTGTTCATGTAAATGAGGAGTCTTCTTCACACACTAAGGTTAATTATGGAGTTCCACAGGGTTCTGTGTTAGGACCAATTTTATTTACATTATACATGCTTCCCTTAGGCAGTATTATTAGAAAGCATTGCATCAGTTTTCATTGTTATGCAGATGATACTCAGCTTTATCTATCAATGAAGCCAGATGACACACATCAATTAGTTAAACTGCAGGAATGTCTTAAAGACATAAAGGCCTGGATGACCTCTAATTTCCTGCTTCTAAATTCAGATAAAACTGAAATTCTTGTACTCGGCCCCACAAATCTTAGAAACATGGTGTCAAACCAGATACTTACTCTGGATGGCATTACTTTGGCCTCCAGTAACACTGTGAGAAATCTTGGAGTCATTTTTGACCAGGATATGTCCTTCAATGCACATATTAAACAAATATGTAGGACCGCTTTTTTGCATTTGTGCAATATTTCTAAAATTAGAAAACATCCTTTCTCAGAGTGATGCTGAAAAGCTAATTCATGCATTTATTACTTCTAGGGTGGACTATTGTAATTCAGTATTATCAGGCTGTCCTAAAAGCTCCCTGAAAAGCCTTCAGCTGATCCAAAATGCTGCAGCTAGAGTACTGACAGGGACTAGAAAGAGAGAGCAGATTTCTCCCATATTGGCTTCTCTTTATTGGCTCCCTGTTAAATCTAGAATAGAATTTAACAGAGACCTCACAGTCCCATATCACCCCAACAGAGCACTTTGCTCTCAGACTGCTGGCTTACTTGTGGTTCCTAGGATACAAGAGTAGAATGGGAGGCAGAGCCTTCAGCTTTCAGGCGCCTCTTCTGTGGAACCAGCTCCCAGCTTGGATTCAGGAGACAGACACCCTCTCTATTTTTAAGATTAGGCTTAAAACTTTCCTTTTTGATCAAGCTTATAGTTAGGGCTGGATCAGGTGACCCTGAACCCTCCCTTAGTTATGCTGCTATAGGCCTAGGCTGCTGGGGGGTTCCCACAATAGATTGTTTCTTTTCATTCACCTTATTTACTTTATTTATACTCCACTCTGTATTTAATCATTAATTGTTATTAATCTCTGGCTCTCTTCCACAGCATGTCTTTTCTCTCTCCCCTCAGCCCCCCCTCAGCAGATGACTGCCCCCTCCCTGAGCCTGGTTCTGCTGGAGGTTTCTTCCTGTTAAAGGGAGTTTTTCCTTCCCACTGTCACCAAGTGCTGCTCATAGGGGGTCGTTTTGACTGTTGGGTTTTCTCTGTATTATTGTAGGGTCTTTACCCACAATACAAAGCGCCTTGAGGCGCTATATAAATAAAACTGAATTGAATTATTGAGGTGATACAGTACTATGAGGTCTTTGAGATAAGATGGGGACTGATTATTGAGGACCTTTAATGTGAGGAGAAGAATTTTAAACTCTATTCTGGACTTAACAAACATGCTTCCATGTAAAGGACTAAACACAGAGACAAGAAGACACATTAAACATGAAGACAGTGGAAAGGACAAAGGCATGAACACAAAGATGGTTCAGAGGGAGGCACAGACAGGGAAACACTGAAGGAGCTAACCTCAAAATAGGAACTGAAGGTAAATAAGAGAAAAGCCAACTTATCAGGCAGAAAACACTCCATAAAATGTAAATAAAAGAAAACAGTTTATAATATTTCGGCTGCAGATATCGAGTGAATCTGCAGCAAATGCAGACATGCGGTCATTTGTTGTGCACAATCAGCACCTTGTTGTCTAGTCCACCGTCCCGATCCCTTATACAGACACATTCTCTGTCCCTTCAGAGGACTTTATACTGGCTCACTGTAAATTCCTGGGTTATCTGAACCATAACCAAACTATTATTTAATTCTTACAAATTCTGCATTCAAATGGGCTCCAAGCCCCCGCAGTGTGACACCCAGATGCAGTAAAGTAGCTTTCCTTTGGGGCTGTGCGTGTCACATTTCAGCGGGTCTGATGTACAGTTCATTCATGTACAAATTATTTTTCCGAATAATCAAAACCTAATGTAAAATTTTGATTTATAAACAATAATATTCAAATCATGAAACCTAAAATTCAAATCTTGCAGTATGTTTCTGTGAACTTTTCCTCCAACACGCTGCGTTTATGTAGCCGCTGGAGCTCCGTGAACAATCAGTGTGGCCTCATAGAAAGGGCGGCCTTATGTAACATCACAGTCACTTCAGACAGAACAGATCCTCAGTCTGATTACGTCCAGGAAGCTGCAAGCTCTCAGCAGGCGCTGCTGTTTTCTGCAGTAAAAACATTTAGATGTGTTGCTAAAAACTATTTTCTCTTTTTGGGTTACATAAGTGACTGCAGTGCATTAACACACATGTTCCTTCAAGCGTGCAACATGCTGCACAGAGCGACCTCTCCTCCTCCTCCTCCGTCCTCCTCCTCTCTCGTCCATTTTACTGGCTGGATGACAAAATCACCCCTGACAGGCCGGAGCTTTTCATGCAGCTCTGTGAGTGTTTGTGTGCCACACTGTACCAAAGAGCAGGGACACACAGGAGCCCATTCGCTGCATCAGGCCACCCGCTGTTGGTTCAGACTGCCGAGGGGCTTCGCGGGCTGGAGGTCCGTCTGCCGTCGATGAGGGCGAGCGGTGCTGGGTCCCGGCTGGATGCTCGTCAACGCCACAAGGACCTGAAAACTTCCAACTGTGAGACTGATGTGTTTTACCTGAAGGCTGGTGATGGAGATATCATTAATAAATGGTTTATAACACATTACATTTAAGTTACTGTTTGTACAAGACTTGTTAAAGTGGTAACTCCTCCTATGTAACAGTTACTATAATTACAGGTTTTATCATCAGTCAGATTCCACTAAAGGCAAATGTATCCAAACACATCCTAAAGTGTGTTATAAACTACTTATTAAAGAGTTACAGTCTAATCCTTGGAAATAATAAACAAAGGGACTTAAAATTAGGTGGAAATATTAATAAAAATGTATAATTTTATTGCTTTAGTAGTTTTAAAACTGATACTTGTGTGAGAAAGTGTATGTATGGCTGTGATATCAGTTTGAAATTAGGCTAAAGATGGTTTTCAGCTTATCAATGTGAGAAAAGTGCTCAAATTGAAGAGAAGATTTGTAAGTATTTGTTCTCGAAATAGATTTTTTTTTCTTAGTTATGAACTCAAGTGTGACTTGAATATATATTGAAAACATCGTCAACTTAATCAGGCAGTTATGAGTATCATTTGCATCTCCTACAGGCAAAAATCTGCTTTTAAGATCAGTGACTTCCAACATGAGCGTTTAGTTCTCCTTGAAATAAATCAGAGGGTGTTGCAGCATGAAGAATAAATGCATTTATTTTCTAGTTTGATCTTTTTATCCTTTTCCTGTCAAACAGTGAAGGCGTCTAAAGGACGTTTCCCAGACATGGATTAAGCCTCAATTAACATTAAAATTCACTTAAGATTTGTGTTGAAAATGTTTTTAGTCTAAAATCAGGCTTAGTCCATGTCTGGGAACCTGAGGCATAAATCTGATTCAACAATATTGATTTGATGAAAAAGGTGATGGTAGTTTTCCTCTCCTGCAGGAAGCTCCTTGACCCGTCTGACGGGCTCAGACAGCAGGAATGATCATCAGACTGGGAAGACTGACTCCGGGATACTTCCGTCTCCTCCGGGTCGGTGTCTCTTTGTGACTCTTTTAATTCCTGATTGCATCCACGTTTCATTTAACGGGTTCTTCATCAGTGAACGTGTTCACAGTCTTCTCTCTCTTTTTATCACAAAGAGAGCAAAAACAAATTTAAGTCTGAATGAATATTTTATGCTTTCTATACATTTTTTAATCAGGACACTTTAGACTGAAAAACAGTGGACAGGATGCACAGAGAGCTGCATCTCAGGAGGTTTATGTTATATAACGGTTCAGACTCCACCCTGTAATTCAAGCTGCAGAGAGCAGATGAATCTTAATTTAAAGCTACAGGAAAATAACAATGCTGTTAAAACATAACTGATGTGCCTGTTATAAAAAGTAGTAAAAATGGTGGCGGGGCACTTTGAATGTTTGCACTAAAACTGCAGATACTCCTGGCTTAATCTGTATGAATATGGCATAATTATATTCTATTAGAGCTTTAAAATAAATGCAACAGAGGCTTGCAGTGGTATCTGTGTCTTCTGTGCCAGCACGTTGTCATCGCTGGGCCGTTGATTCGCTCTGTTGTGTTAAAGCTCGTGTTTGTGCTCTGACACACAGGGTGAGTCCAATCTGTCACTTCCAAACCCTCATGTTTCAGCGTTCAGGGTTAAAGCTGTGAAAGGGTGCATTTTACCCCAAACTTCACCAAGCATCAGCTTTTGTTGCATTAAGGGAATTATATATGATGTAAATATGACACATGAAGGAGCCCTATTTAGTTTGTTAATGTGGTTTACACCTCCAGCCACCAGGTGGCGTTTCTTTATATTTTCTTCCTAATTAAGTGTCTCGTTAAGGTGGGGCGATAACAGCCCTTCAGGGGCTTTTTCTTTTGTTTCAATTTTGAATTTAACTTTATTGGACAGTGTGGACAATTACAGCTGATCTCAGCCAGTGCAGCTTACATAGTCACTAAAATGTCTGTCTCCACCTGTGTGTCCAACTTTTGTCTGCAGAGGCAGATGTCAGGTGAGGTCCAGATTCAGCTCAGAGCAGCCTCATCGACCCCATCGCCATGACGATGGCCACGGTGGGGATGGAGTGTCTCTGTACAGTGCCAGGCGGATGTCAGAGAGGGTCCGACTGAAGCGGCCGACCGCCTGAGAGGTCTCACCTGTTCGCCGCTGTGCGGCGGGTCACGTGACAGACGGCACGTTAGTGAACGTCGGAGAAAGTCTGTGTAGTAGGAAGCTCAGAGTGTGTGTCTGTGGGTGTGTGCGTTGCTGGAAGGAAAAGCGAAGGTAAATGTGAGTCAGCGTGTCACCTGTGTGAGTCTGTAGTTTGATAACCCTACGTACTGTGTGCAGGTTTCCTTGAAAAGGAGTATTTAATCAGGTATTCTAGTGCAATTAATCATTAATTAATAAACGTCTCAGCATTGTAGTTTTGTTCAGTTTTAACATACACGTTTGTGTAGTACACAGATGTGCAGGAAATCTCATAAGATAACAACGTGGGAACTCTGATCACCTTTCCGGTCATTTCTTGTAGTCTGTGAATAAATCCTTGAGCAAAGTGAGTCACTGAGTATTCATAGGGAGAGTTTTTCACCAGAGCTTCTTCGAATTGCTAATTTATAACATATTTCATGTTAGTTCAGGATTTACTGAAGAAAATGTCTGCAGATGTGAAATGTAACTCAGAACATTTACAGTTATGGGTCTAATAAAAATGCTCACATCTTCCGGCTCCTGCGTGCAGACTGATGTTTTCATTCAGGTGTTTTTCAGCTCAAACACGGACAAAGCTCAAACCTTTAAAGGACAGCAGGGGCTGGATCGCATCATTTCCTTTGCAGCCTTCCTGTAACGCAGCACAGACGCGTCACTGTTTTCAAAGCGGCCTCTGGTTCTCAGGCTTCATCCATGTGGAAACGTTGTGAGGGGAAGCGGATGCTGTCGGGCGGCTGCACGGCCTGTATGGGCTGATTAATGTGAATAAAGCTCCGACAGAGGAAGTGATTTTTACCGTGGGTGAACGGCATGAGTTTATTTTCAGAGCGGATTGATTGAGTCTCACATGAGTTAGTGAAACAGTCCTGGGTGTGATGATGACCTCTCAGCGAACATCGGTCGGGGGGACAGTTCTGAGGGTGAGCTCTTCCAGCTCAATGTTCAGGACCCTAAAAATGACTGTGCCATGTAATACTGGTCTCAGGATTATTGGCAACTTATAAGATTAAAAAATGTGTTCAAGGCCACTGTTGCTGTATTAGTTTTATTATAAGCATTTGTAGAACATTTAAAGTCATTTTCTGTCTTAGTAAAAATCACTTTATACTTTATGCCAGTTAATAATTTATTCCACTGAAATCAGAGACAGTGGGGTAATTGGTGATTCTAAATTGCTCATAGATGTAAATGGTTGTCTGTGCTAGACCCCGCAAGAGGCTGGTGACCTGTCACTGTGTGGTAGCTGGGATAGGCTCCAGACCCCCACCCCACCCCCTTGTGACCCTGGATGGATGGAAGTTTGATTTTTTCCAAAAAATATGCATTCAGTTGAAGCCACTGACCCTGGCTGATATTTGTGTGAAATTTACATGTAAAGTCATAAAAAATACAAATAATAAATTTTTGGTTGAGGGTTCAAGTCGGCTGCTTCCAGTCAGGTTTGGGGGCGACTCAGAGTTACACAAAACGATTGATACTCTGTAACACAGAACATCAGTGCGGCCCTGGTTTGGGACTTACTTTAGACACCTTATGAATTTCATTTGTGAGTGCAGACTGTAAATAAAAGCTTTAATTTGTGAAGCTCAGGCTTGAGCATTTTGGCTGTTTTTTGAAGCCAGATGTGAAGAGAGTGGACTGAGACTGATCTGATCACAGTGCAGCCTCACCCTGTTACAGCCTTCTTTTCGACTCTAATGGAACCATAACTGACAGAATGAACCGCATCCTGTATTCAACAAGACAATTCAGAAGCAACTGAGACCACAATCTCATTATGTTAACTGGTGGTAAAGCTTCTGTTTGTGGGCAGACGTGGTTACGATGAGATTTGGCCTGAAAATTGGTCAGACTGATGTTTGATCAAACTCCTTCTGTGTCACATTAACAGCTTTTGTGGAAATATTCCTGGCTTTACCTCACTTCCTGTCCTCCTTTACTCATCACTCATTGGCTCTTGTGTTCACACATTATTTAAGGACTGCACTTCTTCCCACTTCCACATCAGGCAGGAGCTGTGCTGAGTTTGTATGACTCAACACCTCCACTCTCGACACTAACCGAGTCTTCAATCTACGTATTTCACGTATGTACTGCAGTCCAGGAGGCAGAACTATGGGTGTGATCCTGGGCCACCACTGGGCCTGTGGTTCAGGTATGGGGGTGACACCTGGGTGAAAGTGTCCACCTGTTCCAGATGAACAGGATCAACTTTCTGGCACTTGATCTGATTAAGTTTTTAGTTTTCCTTTCATGTTAGCGCTCCGGAGTCTTTCCTCCCTGTTAATTCAAACTGCATTCATTTAAAGTAGAGCCTAAAGCGGTGTGTATGCATACGTGTGCATTATAGACACACACCCTTTTCTCTGAACCTACTTAATGAGTTTATTGATCTAGTTGTCTTCATCTCTGCAGCTAACAGCTCTCAAAGTGATTAACAACCCAACAGCCTGGGGGGGGGGGGGGGGGGGGGGGGGGGGTGGTGAGGCCAATCTGTTAATTCTGCTTTTTAATGAATAAACCTGAGCGAGCTCAACACATTTGATTTCACAGCCACGAATCTGCTTGCAGTTTAAAAGCACCTCAATGAAATGGAAGCACTGGATCCTTATCACGGACGGTTTGTGAAAATTCAGACGAGCCGTGACTGAAGAGCATCGGAGGACTGACGCAGCTGCATCCTCTGTGGGATGACGGGCAGCTGCTCTCTGCCTCCGTTTAAGCTGCACATGTAAAAGGAATCCCATGTGATGCTGAGCTACTGCACTGCAAATCACATCTCAATGTAGAGCTGACTTGTACTGCATAACTATCAGTTTAAAAATATTACATTACAAGGAATACAGTCCTGTGCAAAAGTTTTGAGCCACTTCTTTTTATTTTGCTTCCAAGGAGATGAAAACTTGGCATGTCCTGCTTTGCTCTGTAGCAAGTCCTCACAAAATATGAGGAAAACAGACACGTGGAGGACAAAAGAAGTAGTAGCAGAGCTTATTATATATCTTATATAATTTTCTGTAAATTTAACGTTGCAGAATAAAAGTAACAAGTGCAATGTTTCCTTTTTAAATGTGCTCCGCCTGGTGGCTGTTTTTGGTCCTCCATCCAGCAGATGGCGCTTCACTTCGAAGCTGCCCGTTATAGCAGAGAGGAAAATGAGTGTGATCGAGATAGAGATTTCTGCCTGGTGGATGTAACTTGTTGGAGTAACCTAAACAGGAAAACAAACAAACAAAAACAAAAACACGAGATATAAGGAACACGTGAAGACCCAGAGAGTTTTAAACCAGCTGTAAAACCTCCTGCTGCTGATGGCAGGAAACCGGCGTTATGCGTAATTTTAACATGCCAAAAGAGTTTGTGCGTAAAAGTGCGCGCTTCTCCGTGGCTCGCCACGCTCTCTCCCCATCCTACCCTCATCGTCCTCGGGTCTGAGCAGCAGCAGCGGTCCATCCTTCAGACCTGCTGAAAATGGCTGTGCTCAGTCCCGCACGGAGGAGCTCCGCTCCGCGTTCTGACGGGATTATTGTGCCTTTTTATATCTCATTTTCTTCTCTCATGCCTTCGCGGGTCGTGATGCTGCTTCAGGAAGGACAGAAAATCATCCGGAGCGATACGAGAAGGTTCCCACAACCAAACTACTCCACGGCTCATAAGAAGGCTTTCCCCGTCCTCTCCTTCGAGTATGAACATGTCAAGACGCCCTTTGAGATCTCCCTGTGGATCCTCCTGGCTCTGCTCATGAAACTTGGTGTCACTCAACGAAACAGCGCCGCATTAATAAATACGCCCTACTCTGCATCAGGCTGCAGGAGGGCCCCCAAACCGGATTTTATGAATGCTTCTCAGGGAGTTTCCAGATTTAAAGACCAGGTTTATTTTGTGGTTTATTTCTACAAGTTCTATTGAAGATGCAAAAATGAAGGTGGAAAATGAAGGGGTGAAGCACTAAAATAATAATTAGATACAAATAAAAAAGCTCCAGGTTTGCACCAATGAAGACGAGCGTCACCTTTAAGGGCGCCTCCGTTTTTTTAATAAAACTTTCAGTAGCGTTTTGTGTGACGTCCAGTTTTATCCATTAATGTTTTTATGTGTAAAACACGCAATAAGATCACTTTAATCCACCATAAACAAGCCAGCTATCTTCTGATTGGCTGCTCCACTCAAATAGAAGGTTTGACCTCATTACTCGAAACTTTAACCTTGATATGAGCATCCACTATATGTATGCCAGATCAATAAGGAAAAGCATAATAAATCAGCTTTAGTATCTCGTACTTACACTGAATGAAGCTCAAACACGTCCTGTTTAAGGTGTTATTTAATGACTGAATCATTTTATGGTTTTACATTTTGATTTAAATGTTTGTTCCTTGTAAGTTACACATATTGAAATGTCTGTTTTTGTCTCACTAACAGTTAAAGCCTGAAAAATGTAGAGTTTGCTGTGACTTACAAAAACACTTGAATGTGTTCAGCCATGATGATGATAATAAGCTGCTATCAAAGAATTTCTTCAGTAGCAAACAGGAAGTCCAACAGCTGTTACTATTGAAATTCACCACCAGAAATAATAAATCATTGAAATGAGATGTTGTGCACACATGTAGTGCAGTAATAGGTAAACAACAGGCTGATTTGCGTTGTGCATTTAGTTTCTTGTAACTTCTCTCAGTCTCACCTGGTGCAGCAGCTGCAGTGTGGTATCAGGGGGTATCAGGGTTAATCTGCACTCATGGCCACTTTATTAGATTTGCCTGCTCAACTACTCGTTAACGCAAATCTCTAATCAACCAATCACATGTCATCAGTTCAGTGCATTTAGCCCTGTAATCATGGTCGATGATGACCTGCTGAAGTTCAAACTGAGCATCAGAATGGTGAAGAAAGTTGATTTAAGTGACTCTGAATGTGGCATGATTGTTGGTGCCAGACGGGCGGGTCTGAGTATTTCCGAAACTGCTGATCTACTGGGATTGTTCCCAAATAACCATCCTAATGGTTCATGGAGGATGGCCTGAAAAAGAGCGGCAGTCCTCTGTGGGGAAAAACGGCTTGTTGATGGCAGAAGTCAGGGGAGAATTTTCCTTTCTGTTGATAGGACCTGAGGGTACGGGGCTCACCAAAATTGGACATTAGAAGATTTGAAAAGTGTTTCCTGGTCTGATGAGTCTGGATTTCTGCTGTGATAATTCAGATGTTAGTCAGAATTTGGCCAAAGTTTCTCATAATGAATAATGAAGTCAGTGTATGTGAAAGTATTCCCTGTGAGCCAAAGGCTCGGGATTCAGGAAGCTCTAAACAATCCGTTTTAGACTTCTTTTTTTTTTTTCTGCTCTCGGCTCTGCATGATGTCACAAAGACCCGATATCCTAATATGGTTATTTTAAGCACACAGTTCTGGTTGTGAGTACAGAAGCCCCATTTACCTGCAGTTTAAATCTTCTGTTTGTGAGGGACAGCCAATCAGAAGGAAGCTGGCCTAAAGTGAGAGGCAGCTTGTTTTAGACAGAAGATGAACTGAGGAGCTGCACCAGCTCCTGGTATAAGATAAATGAGGATTATTTTGAGCTGACAATTATGCAGATCTGTTTTTCTAGAGGCCAAACATAATTATGTGGAGCTGGAAAGTAGCTTATTAGGTCCTTAAAAACACACTGTAATAAAGAGCAGCCTCCAGTGTGCTGTGTATCTCAGTAATTCAACAGAACATTGGCTGCAGGAAGCTGCATGCACCATTCTTGGTTCTCTCGTAGCCTCGTGCTGTTTGTTCAGCTGAAAGAAGCCTTGACATTCAGTCTCTCCGTCATGAGTCCGAGGTTCAGGCTGCTGTAAAGAGTGTTTATGCAGTCAGTGGTTTGTTTGGAGCTGCCCTCGCCCCCACACCCCCTCCCTGACTCTGCACACTGAGATCTTTGTTATCAAGCAGTGCATTAGGACAGGAAGTAGAACGGGCCCTCGGTCACAGCAGCTGGACAAGCAGATAAGATGCTAAAGAGCTTTGCTGTCCCCACTCAGCCAATGGAAACTCACAGGAGAATTTGAGAAAGCCAATCAAAGTTGCCACAAAACACCAAGTCATTATATATTCAACATAGAGCAACAAAAAGTCACAATACATCTTTTTCTGAAACTGCTTTTTACTCAAACTGTCCTAAAAACGAGCTGCAGTTACCTGTAGGGAGGCCGGCAGCTTCACGCACACTCATATCTTTGTGCTCATCTTTGTTTTGGAACCTTAAATCACAAGTTTCATAAATCCAAAGCAGCATCAACACAAACTGATGCAGTTTATAAGGTCTATTTAAGTCACTAATAGCAACAAGTTTTCCATTGGGGTTGCCAAATTGTGAGCAATCATCCTCCAGAATTAACTTTTTAATATCTTTTGGTATCATGAATTAGCTGCGGTACATCTGGACCAGTGGGATCACTACATAAGTAGTTATATATTTTAATAACAGACACTTTTGGCTGCTCGCTCTGCAGGGCTGACTTTGAAGAGTTTTGCATCAGATGTCCTTCGTGCCTCTGGCTGGTATGAAAGCAGTGACCTTTTGCTTGTAAAGCACATTTGTGTTAACCATTACCCCATGGAGGCATGATAATAATAATAATAATAATTTTAGTCTCCACTAATGTTCAATTACCCTGTTAAAATCTACAAAGATTAACAGCTACACTGACATGTAATTGATCCAAGTAGTAAAATATGGAATCCAAAGGAGGAGGCGTGCAGCTTGAAGGGATTGATTTCAGCAAATCTCCACAGAGATCCCTTTCATCAGGCTGAATCCAAAGTTTAATCCAACATTTGCTTCAGGAACAGGAAACAGATGCTCGCTCCAACAGCTCAGTCCTAAAATAACTGAGGCGCTCTCTTTATCATTGTGTGCAGTGAGAATATCCATTTCTCTGATGTTCTCACACAGCCATTTACTTAAGTTTATTTAAGTTAATTAAAATTCTTAATCCAAATTAGTGATATTAACTTTGACCAGAATTTGGCCTCTCAGGCTCCTCAAGGTGCTGTGATAACACTTAACTCTAAGTCCCTTCTAAGATGGCATTTATAAGCCACATATAATGTTTTGATGTATTCGGCATGGTAGCAGCTGAAATACTAACAGTTTGCCTTCAGGAGAAAGGATATTGGTCCGTTCAAATGTGTTCACCTGACATCTTTAAAAGACACGAAAAAGGGAGAAAAGTCCATGACTGGAGTTTGAAGCTAAAATGTGATTTTGATGTTTTTATCTACAAAAAGGTCTCATTAAACACTCAGAGGACACAGGCTCATTACTGACACTGGAGATTAATAACCGATCGCTATGTTGCTTATCCAGTTTGAATCTCAGTGACCTTGACAACAAATCAGCTAAAACCTGCCGGGGGCAGGGTTT
>NW_022060194.1:0-5000 GCF_007364275.1 Archocentrus centrarchus
AAGTCTTCTAATAAAGATGTTTTGTGTCCTGTGTCCCAGCTGGCAAGCAGGAGGAGAGTGACGAAGCAGCAGAAGAATGCTTACAGCCATTTGGACTCAGCTCAGCCACTAGAGGAAACAATGAATTCAACACAAGAGGTGACAAAAATATCTGTTATACTATTATTGAAACTGTATGTCTTCATCAGCTGCTGTTTTATGCTCCGATTAGCACTAAAGTTAAGAGATGAAATAAAAATCATATTTAAACTGGACACTGAAACGGTCTGTTAACTGGCCACGTCCCATCCCCAGGGTGTTATGTAGGGCGTTTTCTATGGCAGGGTAGATGCTCCCATTTTGACACCTCATTCGGCCAATCATGTTAAGAAATAGGTTTTCCAGAGCCAAACCAGGGCGTCTCACAGCTTTTTCAGGTGTTTTTGGTGCAGCCAGTTAACAGGTTAATAATCAAGATTTATATGAAACTCACAATTTTATTTATTTTTTTGCGCAATGCTTGCTATTTATACTTAGATCAATTCAGTAATGTGTTAGAAATGAAAGGACGCTGTCATTTAATGGAACTGGTCAAGCTACAGATGGGTAAATTCAAAGATGTCCTGAATACAAAGTGAAAATGATGCAGCAGGCTAGTCCGTTGCCAAAATTTCATTAAAACAACTCATAATGGTACTCAATAAGTCTCATCAGAGCACAGGGCACCAGTGATGGACCTCCTAATACTGGTTTCCTATGGAAAATGCTAATTGCTACTGAACAGACCAGATCCATCCCATTGTAATACATTTCCAATTAAATGTGAGCACATAAGTCAGATAAGTTTAGCGCTAAAACCCTCCTCAGCTCCTGCTGTACTCAATTCCAATATCTAGGCTCTACATAAACTCTATGCATTGGATTGTTCATGCACAACTACATACACTAATGATGCCTGGAGATCACTTGAGTGTCTATACAGTCACATGTGTGGATTGACTGCACTGGGAAGATCAAGTCGTTTTACTGCAGACAATCATGGCACATGCAGGAGGCAAGCATAAGCTAAAAAGATAAGTTTATAAAATTGAAGGAAGCAAATCCAGGGTTGAAGCAGAAAGCCATTGCAGCAAAATTCTATTAGTCCACAATCTGATATTTTGAAGGATCTGATTTAGTCTGACACATGATGGATTTTACAAGTCTGATAAAAATTCCATGGGCCTTTGAATCTGACTTAGGCGAGTTTTACTGCATGTAAAATTTATTCACTTGTTTGGGTGTAATACACTAATAGCCTACAAGGTGCTGCAACCTCAGTATTAATGATGAGTTTGAAGGTTCAGTTTCTTCCATGACTGCATTTCACTTACTGCCTGTTTGTTTCTGTGACTGCAGGACCAACAAGGACTGAGAAGTCAGAGCACTCAGAAGGGTGACAAACCTCAGAAAGGGAAGGGAGGACAAACATACTGCTGTGATCAGTGTGGGAAGGATTTTTCTAAAAAGGAGTCACTAAAGAGACATAAGTTCATCCACACTGGAGAGGGAACGTTCATCTGTGACGTGTGTGGAAAACTTTTTAATACCCTTGGTATCTTAAAAGCACACCAACTCTTACACAGTGGGGTTAAACCATTCAGATGTGGCTTGTGTAAGAAGTCCTTTACTCAGCAGTGTAGCCTAAAAAAGCACCAAGTGTTTCACAGAGTGAAAGCATACCATTGTGATCAATGTGGGAAGCGTTTTACCCAGAAAGAAGGTTTGGAAACTCATAAATGCATCCACAGTGGCGTTAAACCGTACAACTGTGCTCACTGCAGCCGAGCTTTTGCTAAACGTAGCACCTTATGGCTGCATCAAGTTACTCACGCTGGAGTTGAGCCATACAGCTGTGACATCTGTGGAAAAACTTTCAGGTCTTTGTGGAACAGAAATAGACATAGACGCATTCACACTGGGCAGGAGTACTGCTGTGATCAGTGTGGCAAACTGTTTGCAGCAGATTGGCACTTACAACGCCACATGTTTACCCACACTGAGGAGAGACCTTATAAATGTGACCAGTGCGATAAGGCTTTCAAGGATCCAAATTCCCTCAACGAACACCAACAGATGCACACCAGAAAGATGCTATACAAGTGCAGTTCATGCAAGGTATGTATTGTAATTTTAGCATGACTGAAATAACTCTGCCTGTTAAATTGTTTTAGCATGTTAGCTGCGTTACATTCTATTGCATATAAAGGCAGTGCTTATTCATGGCTCGATTATAGTGGTAAACACCACTATATGACAGATCCCCAATTTAAGACCAGGAAGTGATATAAACCACTGGGAGGGTTGTGACAGGAAGATTATCTGGTACAAATATCAGCAGCGAATAAATCAAACTACACAACCAAAGCAAATCTACTCATACTGAGTAGTTTAAATATTGGGCACAAGGAATTAGTTCTTAACAGGGTAACTAACCTTTTTTTTAAGGGGGGGGGGGTTGTGGCATTTGTGAAAACATAATTGTGGCCCTTGTTAAGCCATGAATTTAATAAAATCATGGAACAGCTGTTTGGAAAAGCAAATTCATTTCCACTTGCCACACCCAGACCTCCTAAATCAGGAAATCCCTTAAATAGACCCTGTCCGACAAAGTGAAAAAGGTTAAAAGATCTCAAAAGTTTATGGCACATCATGCCACAATCTAAAGGAAGTCAAACAGCTGAGGAGCAAAGTCATTGCATCAATTTCCAGACTGATGGATGTCAAAGCCTTTCTCTGAGGATTTAGGACTCAAGTGAACCACAGGGAATCTGAGCTTTTAAGCAGGGGTGATAACTCACTGCTGTGATAGAAATAAATGTACTTGACAAGACACCATAGCTTCATACCAAAATGAATACAACAAAGTAACTGTTTGATCTCAGTTATCTTCAGCATCATTCACTGAATTACTAGATTTTTTTACTTTATTGAATGGAGGGGCAAAATCCTCCCTTCAGTATGTAATGTTTCAGAGTTAGACCCGTCAAGTGCACAGAATTCCTTCAGTTTACCACAAACAGGTTAAACATCCAGGGTACCAATGCTTGTTTCTGTTCTGTCAGACATTAAATTGGTGCAGTTTACTGGCACTGATGTGTCCCATGATGAGAAAATTTTCTATAACCACAATGATACTAATATATGCAATTTTGCTGACAAACATGTTTTGCTTTAGATTGTGGCAGTTGGGGTGGGTGGACAAACTATTTGGTTGCAGTTCTTAACAAAGCCTAAATTTGTCTTTTTTTTTGTTTTTGTTTTTTTTGTTTTTTTTGAAGCAGGGCCACATAGGTGCATCCAGTTCTCAACCCTGTCGTCGCTGTGGTGCTGGGAAAGTGTTTCTTTGTGAAACTTGTGGAAAAACTTTCACTCAGAAAAAAAGCCTTAAAATGCATCAACGCAGACACACTGGAGACAGACTGAAGTATTGCAAAGACTGTGGGAGAGGCTTCCCCACACCAAGTAAACTGAAAGACCATGAACTCATTCACAGTAAGGTTAAAAAGTACCTCTGTGACCAGTGTGGGTCATCCTTCACTACTGCACGTAGCCTTAAAGCGCATAAACGAGGCCACACAGGAGAGAAACCATTCAAGTGCAGACACTGTGAGAAAAGCTTCTCCCACGCGAGTAGTCGTAACCGTCATGAAGATGCACGCTGTGAACTGCAGCTGTGACCAGTGTGACACGAGCTACATAATCACAGGTCATGCTCAAAAGCAAATGATCACACTGAGCTGTTTCAGAGTAGCAGCTAATGTGACACTTGGATCTAATGAGGTAGCTCTGATTTCTGGACTTGAAATGAATAATCCTCAGTCTTTAGGAAGCTGCAAGTAAGATATATACATAAAGTTCCTCTTAATCTTAGAATATAATCTAACAATGTATATTATGATTTTTTTTAAATACTTGAATAAATAATATATGTAAATTTTAGCCCAGTTACATTGTAAGCTGCAAGTATACATGCATCTAATTTAATTTAAATATACATACTATTTTTTTTTTTTTTTTTTTTAAGTCTTAGCCCACTAACAATTTTAGCATCTTCTGATGCTGTGGTAATCCCTAGTCCTAAATTCAGTTCTCCCAAAACTGATTGCACAACAGTTGCTCTTAACCTTTGAATATGAACTGCAGGACTTTGTCCAAAAAAAAAAAACACCCCTGAATACATCCTGGGTCAGGGCTGTACTTCTATGTAATAACACTTTGTACCACAAGGTGAAGCATTGAGTCAATGTAACATTTATTTAATTGAGCAAAGAACTAATTTTTACAGTGGTGGCCTGCAGATGGCAAACCCTCATGAAGGAATGGGAGTACAGCAGGAAGGAAATGTTCTACATTAAAAAGACAACTCAAGTTTTTTTTTTTTTTTTTAAGTAATTAATGCTTTTAAATCTAGTTTTAGCTCTTAGTTTATCTTCCGTTTTCTTTAACCTTAAATAATAATAATGCATTAGACTTATATAGCGCTTTTCAAGATACTCAAAGACGCTTTACAATTCCATGCACTATTCAATCACACCTCAATCATACTTGGTGGTGGTAAGCTACTAATGTCTTTTTGAGCCGGTCATGTCTGGCAGTTTTTGCAATCAGAATGATGATCCAAATGCACTATTGTACCAAACATATTTGGTTTTACAAGAAGAGCTCTAAATTTTCTATAGGCTGTTCTTGTTCATTGTATTTTTATTTATATTTATTTATTCTTGCCAGATCTGACAGGCAGGAAGAGAAGAGATGGAGGAAAAGGAAAAAATAAAGGAGAGAACAGAAAAGAAGACAAATGAGGTAGATAGCTACACACACGTGTGTGTGTGTGTGTGTGTGTGTGTGTGTGTACACACGCACATACACGTATACACCTTTACTTACATACACGCCTGCGCGCGCGCATGCGCGCACACGCACGCACACATACATATACAGTCTTGCTGTAGTTGTAGAAATGTGTGTGCCTCTGTCAT
>NW_022060194.1:12500-41812 GCF_007364275.1 Archocentrus centrarchus
AATCATCAAAAGATGGCTACACTGGTCATAGTGATGGACATGGTCAGCAACAATATTCAGGTAGGCTGTGGTGTTTAAACAATGCTCAGTTGGTACTAAGGGGGCCCAAAGTGTGCCAAGAAAATATTCCCCATACTATTACACCAAGATGTTTTCATGTTGATGCCACATTCTGATTAGTCTCCATTTCTGCTGCAATAATCAGATCAGGCAATATGTAACTGTTTGTTCAAAGTGAGTTCTGTTGTTTGTCCAGCTCTGCCCTGAGATTTCCCAGCTAATAAAGTCCCTCAAAACCCGTGATGCTGCCTTCAGGTCAGGCGACAGAGCTCTGTACAGTGCTGCTCAAGCTGACCTGAAAGGAGGAATTAAAAAAAAAAAAAAAAAAAAAAAAAGCCAAGGTGGACTACAGGAGGAGAATAGTCCCATCTGTCCAGCAATAACACACGGGAGCTGTGGCAGGGCAGAACATCACAAACTTCAGAGGCTGTGATGTGACTGCAGGAGACCTGAGTGTGTCACTAGCAGAGGAACTTAACTGTTTCTTTGCTCGCTTTGAGATGCCTCAGGTCCACCCATCTGCTCTGGCCCTGTCCCCCCCCCACCAGGCTCCACCCCACTCACTGTCCAGGAGCATGAGGTACGGCGCGTGCTCCTGGCAGTGAACCCCAGGAAGGCTGCCGGACCAGACGGAGGACCTGGCAAGGTGATCAAAGCATGTGCCCACCAGCTCACCCTGATTCTCACCAGGATTTTCAACCTCTCCCTGGCCCAAGCAGTCACCCCCCCCCCCCCCCCCCCCCCCCCCGCCTAAAAACAGCCACAATCATCCCCGTGCCCAAAAGGTCTTCCATCACCAGCCTAAATGATTACCGCCCTGTGGCCCTCACACCAGTAAGCATGAAGCACTGGCTCCCCACAGGGCTGTGTGCTGAGCCCCCTCCTGTACTGCCTCTACACCCATGACTGCAGTCCGGCCCACAATAACAACCTCATCGTCAAATTTGCTGACGACACCACAGTGGTCGGACTCATCTCAAAGGGAGATGAGGCAGCTTACAGAGAGGAGGTCCTGAAGCTGACAGCCTGGTGTTCAGAGAACAACCTGGTACTGAACACCATGAAAGCCAAAGAGATCATCATCGACTTCAGGAAGCACAGGACTGACCCAGCTCCCCTCTACATCAACGGTGAGCGTGTGGAGAGGGTCCACACCTTCAGGTTTCTCGGTGTCCTCATCTCTGCTGATCTCTCTTGGTCAGATAACATCACAGCTGTTATCAAGAAGGCTCAGCAGCGACTTCACTTCCTGAGGGTCCTCAGGAAGAACAACTTGGACTCAAACCTGCTGCTGACCTTCTACCACTCATCCATTGAGAGCCTGCTGACGTACTGTATCACAGTATGGTACGGCAGCTGCACTGAGGCAGACAGGGTCAGGCTTCAGAGGGTAGTCAAGACAGCACAAAGAATCGTTGGCTGCCCTCTCCCCTCCCTGATGGACATCTACACCTCCCGCTGCATCAGCAGAGCCAGGAACATCATCAAGGACAGCTCACACCCTGGCTTTGAACTCTGACCTGCTGCCCTCTGGCAGGCGCTACAGGTGCATCAAAGCCAGAACAAACAGACTCAAGAACAGTTTCTTCACCAGAGCAATCACCACCCTGAACTCTCACACTCACCCACTGTAACTGTGCAGCACCCACATCTCTGTGCAATATTATATTATTCATACTGAACAATATCTAACATTCCTATATTGTGTAATATCCAATAATTATTCACCAAGTGCAATACTCACCATCTTCATTATATGTATATATTTATTTTTTTACAATGTATATGTTTTTATACATATTTTCTGTATTTTTTTATACATTTTATTTTCTGTATATTTTTAGAAGTTCTATTTTATATTTTAAGAAAGTTTGGCTTTCTATTGCATGGCACTGAACAGGAATAAATTTCTTCAAGTAAAGCATCCAGAGAAAGTGGGCAGGAAGTGCAAATAAAAGGGGCCACACTGAACTCTAAAAACCTTTTTGTGGCACTCTATAGACTGAAAAGATTGAATCTGCAAAGTATGATGGAGTCGCACACACTGCCTTTGATGTATTTACAGCTGTGCTGTCTTGTCCATTGATTTTGATGTATTGCATCTTTTTTAATGGGGTTTCCTGCATCTATTTGCAGCCATTGATAGTCTTATAATCAGATATGCTTCAGTTTCAATGAAAGTTGTTTGGAAGGTTCCTGATTGCAGTGCCCTGAAAGTATCTGCTGTTTGTGTGTGTGCTGACTGAGTTAACATTAGCAGCCATGTTGGAAAGCTTTCTGGACAGCACCACCACTCAACACTTGTTCTTGGCTTAAACTGAAATGCCTGTGTTGAACTGCAGCTTAGATTAAAGTCATTCAGGCTCAGGCTGACGAGCTCTCCAAGTAGATATCAAGCTCGGTTCAGCTGCTCGTCTTAAGCAGCCACTGTCTCACAATCTGGATTTATCCACCTGAAAACTCCTTCCTTTCTTCAAACCATCTACTGAGTCATCATATACACTCAAAAAACATCAGATCTCATGCAGATATGGGCCGGGTAATGTGTCCTCCTTTGACATTTGGAAGATATTAAAATCCTTATCTGGTGATAAAACAGGCGCAGAGTATCGCCCATGTATTATCAAAGACTCATCAAATTTATGGCAAGGTTAACATATTTTGTTGTTTTAATGAGCATTTGATAATGTCACTGTTTGAAACTGAATATTTCTGATGAACACTCCTCAGCAGCGTTCTCTTACAGTTCTGTGGCTAACCTCTCCTTTAGTTTAAACCCAGTGACGTATCAGGTGTGCACAAATGCCTCAAACCTTTAGATACTAGAAAATCAGCAGGTCCATGTAATTTGGAGTCTTCCCTTTTAAAGCTAGCTGCTGATTTTATCACTCTGCCCAATTACTCATCTTTTTAATCTTTCCTTGGGTTCAAATGAAATTTGAACCATATGTAATAAGCTCAGCAGAAGCTGTTAAAGTGCAGAAGGCAAAAGAAGACGTGGGAAAGGTTCAACAAATAGTGAAATGATGGACTTCAGCAGGAAGCAGCAGAGGGACTACCATCCACATCAGTGGTTCTGAGGTGGAAAGAGTGGACACATTCAAATACCTGGGAGTGACCATCTCACAGGACCTGTCCTGGACTCATCACATTAACATCACTGTGAAGAAGGCCAGACAGCGTCTCTACCTCCTCAGGTGGCTGAGAGACTTCAAGCTCCCACTCAAGGTGCTCAGGAACTTTTACACCTGTGCCATTGAGAGCATCATGCGTGGGAGCATCACCACCTGGATGGGAAACTGCACTAAGCAGGACTTCACGGTCCTTATGTATAAAAAATATTTTGACGGGGAAGGAGTCCTTCCGATACCAAACGATCGCTAGTGCTAATAGTGGCGCTCGCTAGCAATATGTCTATGGTTATAGCGATCTGTTCTGGGAGCAGAAGTAGAGGAAAAAAAAATAACAGCTGAAATTCTCAGCACAGCGAGCACAACATACAAACACAGCAGAGAGCGGTGGAGGTGTGGGAAACATGTCAGCGATGATCCACTCAGTGTTAAAAGGAATCCGTCGCAGTGATGGAGAACTTTGTTTGAAATTTGATTTTTTTTTTTTCTTTCATTACAGGTCCAAACAAACTACCGTGAGCATGAAGCTGTCTGATGTTTGTCATTAATGTGACACACGGACACACTTTTTATTTTTTTTAGTAATTAAAATGTTTTTAAATCTGATTTAACTTCATTTTGAAGTTTGTTTCTCTTGATATATTTCCATCCACATGTTCTGCAGCTGTTTTCCTGTTAACTTTGTTATATTTATTGAAACCTGTAATGTTTATCTTAATAAAGTTTGGTGTGGAAAAATAAATAATTTGAGCCCTGATTTCGCTTCATGTATTTCAGAGTAAAGGTTGACGTTTCAAATGGAAACACGTTTGCAGTCAGGAGGAGACTCAGCTGGGTTACTGCAGCTTGATGTTCTCTGTAGCACAAATGGTAACAATCATCTAAATAGTCACACTGAGAAGATGCTGATGGGAAGGGTCAGTTTGGTTTTGGAGTAATGCAGCCTGTGCTGAATCAGACTTCAGAGTGTGGTGCTTCCTGTATAGAAACTGAAGATCCAGAAATCTAAAAACAGTCAAACTTTAAGGAAAGTCAGAGTTAAAAACTCTGGTAAACATTGTTTTAAGATAACTTTAAATGAATGTTATAATGGATTAAATACATTTTAAAATACTTATTTTTCAGTCATATATTTCTTGTGCCTCACTCATTTATTGAATACACTTCAGATCTGTGACAATGTAAAAATGTTGCTTGGTAACTGATAAAAAAAAATGATCTGCTTATAAAGTACTGACTGATTTTAATTCAAACATCAACCACTCTTTCTGTTCAGAATGCTTCACTGCCATACTTCCCTCAGAAGATGGCGCTGTTACTTAGAAATCGTTCTCATGAATCAGTTTGTTAATCACGCCTTCAAAGTAACTCTTGACTCACATCAGTTTTTAAAAACTTTATTTAAAAACAAAAAATACTTCCATAAAAGAAAACCCCACAGGCATCAATACAAGGGAACAACATTGTGATGCACAGCACACCATCAGACCACACATCAGTTTTGTAGCTTGAACGCATTTCCAGCTCAGTTTTTTAAAATTGTGTTTCTCTCAATGAGAAACCTGCTGTCAAATATTTGTGGTGATTGTGGTGGAGGTGGCACACACTGGTGTGGTGGATAGCACCGTTGCCCCACAGCCAGAAGATCCTGGTTCAAATCTCACCCTGGGCCAGGCCTCCCCACAGCCCAAGAACACACAGCCAGCAGGGCCAGGCTGCCCACAGGCACCAAAAGGTCACCCACCGCCCCGCGACAGGCTGGCGCCTGTCGTGGGGCAACACAATCACCCCACAACAGGACAAGCAGAAGTGGGTGGATGGCACCCAATGACACAAAACAGTGGCAGCAGGAGTGCATGTCATTGATTCTTTTAGTCCAGCAGAACTCCTGAATTTGTAAGATTAACAAGTTTTGTTTTTTTTTTTGGCCGCAGCAGCTTTTTGTGACAGTGGAGAGAGACAGGAAATGGGGGGAAAGATAGAGGGGAAGACGCGGGCAAATTGGCGACAGGCTGGGATGTGAACCTGCACCTCCCGCACCACAACGCGGCGTGTGTATGTGGTCGCCGGCTTCACCACTAAGCCACGCAGGCACCCAAGATTAACAAGTTTGTGCAAAATGTAGTTACTTGCAGCAACAGAGTTTCTTTTGCTGTAAATATCTGTCCTGTTGCTCTGAAAATGTGACTGAAGGAGGCACTCGTCCCTTTTGTGCAGAAGTAGACTGAGAGGGCAGCACAGATAATCTAAAAGATGGACATTTTCAGCTTTCAGCCAGAGCAAAGCGCCTTAACATGAACAAACATATGAAAATGGAGACAAAAACAGTCACTACAAACCAGGGTTATTATAGTTAACGAAAACGAACGAAATAACGAAAACTGAAATTGAAAAAACATTGTCGTTAACTGAAATAAATAAAAACTAAAATTAAAAGGAAGAAACGACAACTAACTAAAACTGAATTGTGAGTTTACAAAACTAACTAAAACTAACTGAAATTATAGATATTATTTTTTCAAAAGTCTTGTGGATTGATATGAAATCATTTTTTTCCTCTCTCCGAGTTTAAGCTCGGAACGCCGTCGGGCAAATGGGTGCGCATGTGCGTGCGTGCGCACACCGCGCTGCTCCTCAGAGAGTCCCATGTGGTGTTTTTTTTTTTTTTACTATGATAGCACAGATAGCAGCGAGTGTCTTGTTGTGGATGATGTTGTGGATGATGTTGTGGATGATGTACGGAACACTTCTTAGTCAGGAAAAAAAACACCAACATCAAAGTAGACCTGAGAAGCGCACACAAGGCAGCTACGGAAACCGCTCTCATCCTACAAGGCAACCCGGCCTGCACCTCCAGAGAAACGTGACTACTCGTCGGGTCAACGCAGCCACAACGTTGTGTTTAGTCCTTGTGCGTTTCCGGCTACTTTATCAGTCAGATAATAACAATCAGGACTAATAATCAAAGCATCAATATAAGGACTCACAAATGTCAGCAAATTCCTGGAGGGAGCTGCTGAAACTATGGGAATGGACGTGAAGAAATGAAGAAAGTGAAAAAACAGGGACAAATATGTTTGCACCCTAAAAACTGAGCACAAAGAGCGAGGACCAAAAAACCCCAGCACACAACCACAAGGTAATTAACACACGCAATCCAGCTATACATGCATAAATGCGGACATGAGGTCGGACACTTCCGTAGGCTACAGAGGCCGCAAAGACCCTGCAAGTCTAATCAGCGAGCATCTAACCAAGCTAGCTCCAAAACAGAAGCAGCTTCAGGTGGAGAGAACATCAGGATGCAGCTGGATTTGAGCTTTGACTCCTTCAAGGAGTTTGTTTTTGTCAAACACCACATGTAGCTGTTATTAATCTGCTGCACTGAGGCTGAACTTTATTAGGAGTTTATTGTAGAATTTATCGAGTTTTGGAGTTCATATTGTTAGCAGTTTCTCCCTGTTGATGTTCATGTGTGTCCTTAATATTACACACATTTAGCATGTAGTGCTGCTGTCTGTGAACAGTTGGTTGCTGAATATATTTCTTTAAAGGGTATCTTTAAAGCGTACCTGATTAAGTATGAAAATACTAAAACTAATACTGAAACTAACTAAAACTAAGCATAAAACCAAAAATAAAAAGGAGCAAAACCACTCTGAAAACTAATTAAAACTAACTGAATTAGAGAAAAAAAAGTAAAAACTAACTAAAACTAAACTATAATGTAAAATCCAAAACTATTATAACCCTGCTACAAACACAGCCTGATGCTTTTCTGGGATTAGATTACTCAGATTTTTCACCAGCACTCACTCTCTCTCTCTTTTTGCATATCTCCCAAAACTGCAATTAAATTCTTCACACAGTTGCTTTAAAGAACTAGAAGTTACCTGCATGTGATTCCAGTTTTATCACTACATTTGCAGCCCTCTAAAAAGTGCTAACATTTAGATTACACAGCACACCTGAACCTCTTTCTTCCGTTTTTAGTGTTAAAATCATGACTGACACTTTAAGACATATGCAGTAAATCCTGGCAATCCTGAAAATAAGGGAGCAGGAAAAAGTACCTTTTAGTTCAGCAGCATCACTCTCTGACATAATTTAAATACCGTATTTTCCGGAGTATAAGTCGCACTTTTTTTCATAGTTTGGCTGGGGGTGCGACCTATACTCCGGAGCGACGTATATGTGACATTTATAACACATGAACCAAAATACTCCAGCCACTTGAAATCTCCGTGAACTGCAGCTTTAAGGCAGTCTTGCGTAACCTGTGGGCGCAGTGGATGGAGAGCACAGCTTAACGGCAACTGGGAGAATGCGCCACCCAACTTTCCTGGAAGTCATTGGATGGATCAAGAAAACATGGGCTTCAGTGACAAACCATCCTGTTGGGATTCAGAAAGGCTGGAATAATTGGAACTGCAGCTGACGACGAGTCTGACTAACGCGACACAGAAGAGGAAGCGGCGCTTCGTCTACGGAGTGTACGGAATTGTTTAGAAGTGACACCGAGGATGAAGAATTCAATGGATTGATGGTTTGGTTAACTTGTTAGTATGTTCTTTATGCTATGGTTATCTGAATAACTTAATGTTACGTTAACATACCGAACACGTGTTCGTTGTGCGTCATGTAGCTGAATGTGCTACGTTAGCATAACGTAGGCATAACCGTGTTCGTCCTGTTCTTTAATCCATTATTATTTTAAATTGCCGTTCAAGATGGAATTTCTGCTCTGGGTCTCGGATTATATCACCCCCCCCCCCCAAAAAAAAAGTGCGACTTATAGTCCAGTGCGACCTATATATGTTTTTTTCTTCTTTATTATGCATTTTTTGGCTGGTGCGACCTATACTCCAGAGCGACGTATAGTCCGAAAAATACGGTAATCATCTTCAAGTGTGTTTCCCTGAATTTAAACAGCTTTTGTCACATGGAGGCAGGTGAGTTAAAAGAACTCCAATAATTCCTCTCCAGATCCGAGGTTTCCCATCGAAAGGCCGCTTTCCAAGGGTCCATTACTCTTCTCAAGCAGACAGCATCATAACCTGTGGAATATACTTCATTCATACATGTTTGAGGAAAAGGACAACAAGCTTAACCTGATCAGAGATAAGGTAACTCACCTTTAAGTCTGAGGGTGGAATCTAGAAATTTGGGCGCAATCCAAAGCTGCTGGTTCTCACGCACACATTTCTAAACATGAAAAGAAGCCAAATGTTTGTGAACTCTGGAGTGAAGACGGCTACAGAAACACAAACCACCAGTTCTTCTCGCTCAGAGAAGAAAAATAAAATTGTGATGATGAAATATTAAAAATAATAAAAATCTCAGGGGACAGTTTTGAAACTGATGGTTGAATTGAACAGATTAAGAGGGAGGCAGGTGGAAAGGTGAAGATGCAGGGAGCAGACTATTGGAGGTGGATGGGTTTAAATATCTGGGGCCATGAGAGAGGTGAAAAAGAGAGTGCAGCAGGATGGAGACGAGAATCATGTGAGAAAGGTTGCAAGATGGTGGTGAAACCTGCCGTGATGGTTTGGAGACGGTGGCGCTGACACAAAGACAGGAGCTGAAGATGTGAAGGTTTTTGTTGGGAGTGACCAGAGTGGACAAGATTAGAAATGAGTCCATCAGATGGAGAGCTCAGGTTGGCAAGGCTAACATGTTTGGACATGTGCAGAGGAAGGAGGGTGGATATACTGCAGGTTGCGCTGCCAGGCAGGAGGAAAAGAGGAAGACCTCAGAGATTTGTGCAGTGAAGGAGGACATGCAGAGGGCTGGTGTGGCAGAGCTGAGATGGTGAAAAGGAAGGAAGCAGCTAGAAGAAGAAGTAGTTTTTTTTTAACAAGCAGTACATAAGAAAACATGTCAGCACGAAGCTGCTCAGTAAAGCACGAAGTTTGAAACAGCAGGAGCAAAAACGTGCAGTTCCTTTCAGGAAAGGTGACACCAGTTTAAAAAGTGAAGGAGGACATGCTTCATACTGACCACAGATAATCAACTAAAGGTAATAAAAGTACTCTAAATGTAGAAGAGCGCCCCCTGTCAGTGTTAAGATGTATGCAGTGTAATGATGTAGTGCCCACAAAGTGTGAATCTAACTTAAATAGTGTAATGGTTAACACATTCACTTGGGGAGCAACAGACACAAACTCTGACTTTTAGCCCAGCGAAGCTCATTCATGTTTTTTATATTAATGCTGTCAAAGATGGAGGGAGAGGACTTCAAGGATGTAGGTTTGATACACAGAGAGCAAACAGATGATCTGACATCAGATGAGGGAAGAGGATACGACCATATACACAAACAGGGCTGGTTGAAGCCGCTGAGGGGGGGTCACAGGAAATATACGATCTGCTCCTTACTGCTCATTTATGGGACTCAATGCTTACTTCACAATTTCCTTCTCCAAGTTAAAGTTGACCAGGTCCTTGTTCTTTTTCATCAGCAGATGAACGGCTGTGGGAAACTTCACTGCATCCATGAGCAGCTCATCACTGAAAGACACATTCAGCCGGTCACTTTGGCCGAAAGAGGAAAATAAAACCCGAGTGCAGCAAAAGCAAAGAGGACGTCACAGCTGAACATTCAGCAGGTATTTCTTTTTTACAGGTTAATCATTTATGATTCATCTGTTTGAAAGGTGAAAATATCAAAAGTTACTGGATTTATTCACATAACTAGTTGGTATTAAGTGATTTCACACATGAGCCCATTTTAACATAAATAAGGATTATTATGAAGTGTGAGTCATGCAGAGCTACTGCACTGAGCGGTATAGGTCCACATCAAGGAAGCACATTTGGAACAATAATCTCTCTGTTTCTGTGTAACAAATAAATATTAAATGTGTCTCACTGTCCAGGTTTGTTGTGATGGCTGCAGCCCCGAGTGATGACACGCTCTGTGAATGCGGAGCAGCCGGTTGTGCCGGTCTCCGGTATTTCCTCATCCGCGATGTTTCTGTGCTCGTTTGAGTCCTGAGGGCTCATCGTGACACGCCCAAAAAAACCTGAACAAGATCAGCGAGAAGAACTGAGCTTCACTGGCAGCGGGGGAGGGGAAGGAGACCTCAGTGTGGAAACATGTCATTAAAATCACATAATCACTTGACCTGCACTGAAAAGGTTCATTACATAAAGGTATGTAAGTATTATTGGGTCACAGCAGAGGATGTGGACACTGGAAAAATTACCAATAACTGCTCAGATAAACAATCCATTAAAAAAAAAGTAGAGCAGTGCTTTCTATTTATTTTGCTGTGAATTTTACATGAAGAGCGGTCAGAAGATGCTTTGTTAGCAAAATGATTCAAAAATCCATTTTAGAAGAGTTGTAGTTGTAGTTGTGGTTGTGGTTGTGGTTGTAGTTGTGGTTGTAGTTGTGGTTGTAGTTGTGGTTGTACCGTATTTTTCGGACTATACGTCGCTCTGGAGTATAGGTCGCACCAGCCAAAAAATGCATAATAAAGAAGAAAAAAACATATATAGGTCGCACTGGACTATAAGTCGCACTTTTTTTGGGGGGGGGGGTTGATATAATCCGAGACCCAGAGCAGAAATTCCATCTTGAACGGCAATTTAAAATAATAATGGATTAAAGAACAGGACGAACACGGTTACGCCTACGTTATGCTAACGTAGCACATTCAGCTACATGACGCACAACGAACACGTGTTCGGTATGTTAACGTAACATTAAGTTATTCAGATAACCATAGCATAAAGAACATACTGTCACAGACTGAGTTATAAGTTCTTGATGTGTTAACGTTATAGTGTTCAGAATTCCTATTTAGTTAAGGCAGAGGCACTCTTACACTGCAGCAATAGGATTAACTGAGTGTCCTTAAATGTGTAATGACTTAGAGGCTGCAAAGCTTGTCAATCATTCTAGTTACCTATAATAGAGAGTCTACAAGAGAACATGCTGGTGATTGGCTGAGTGCATGGGGGGTGGGAGTGTGGGCTGGGGCCCGCGTGCGAGAGAGTGAGAGAGACGGCTGATGAGCATTGCAGTAGTTCCTAGGAACAGTTCTGTTGTTTTGGCATTGGCTACGGCCTACAGTAGCCTGTGTTTGGTTCCAAATAAACAGCAAGTAAACTGGCACAAGCTTTCGCTGTGGTCTGTTTGAGGGACGCTACAATACTAACAAGTTAACCAAACCATCAATCCATTGAATTCTTCATCCTCGGTGTCACTTCTAAACAATTCCGTACACTCCGTAGACGAAGCGCCGCTTCCTCTTCTGTGTCGCGTTAGTCAGACTCGTCGTCAGCTGCAGTTCCAATTATTCCAGCCTTTCTGAATCCCAACAGGATGGTTTGTCACTGAAGCCCATGTTTTCTTGATCCATCCAATGACTTCCAGGAAAGTTGGGTGGCGCATTCTCCCAGTTGCCGTTAAGCTGTGCTCTCCATCCATCATCCACTGCGCCCACAGGTGACGCAAGACTGCCTTAAAGCTGCAGTTCACGGAGATGTCAAGTGGCTGGAGTATTTTGGTTCATGTGTTATAAATGTCACATATACGTCGCTCCGGAGTATAGGTCGCACCCCCAGCCAAACTATGAAAAAAAGTGCGACTTATACTCCGGAAAATACGGTAGTTGTATTTGTAGTTGTGGTTGTATTTGTAGTTGTAGTTGTGGTTGTGGTTGTAGTTGTAGTTGTAGTTGTGGTTGTGGTTGTAGTTGTGGTTGTAGTTGTGGTTGTGGTTTTGGTTGTAGTTGTGGTTGTGGTTGTAGTTGTATTTGTGGTTGTGGTTGTAGTTGTGGTTGTGGTTTTGGTTGTAGTTGTAGTTGTGGTTGTGGTTGTGGTTGAGGTTGAGGTTGAGGTTGTGGTTGTGGTTGTGGTTGAGGTTGTGGTTGTAGTTGTAGTTGTAGTTGTAGTTGTATTTGTGGTTGAGGTTGTGGTTGTAGTTGTAGTTGTAGTTGTGGTTGTGGTTGTAGTTGTATTTGTAGTTGTAGTTGTAGTTGTAGTTGTGGTTGTGGTTGTATTTGTAGTTGTAGTTGTGGTTGTATTTGTAGTTGTAGTTGTGGTTGTAGTTGTGGTTGTAGTTGTAGTTGTGGTTGTAGTTGTAGTTGTAGTTGTGGTTGTAGTTGTGGTTGTATTTGTAGTTGTAGTTGTAGTTGTGGTTGTGGTTGTATTTGTAGTTGTATTTGTGGTTGTAGTTGTAGTTGTAGTTGTGGTTGTAGTTGTGGTTGTATTTGTAGTTGTAGTTGTGGTTGTAGTTGTGGTTGTATTTGTAGTTGTAGTTGTGGTTGTAGTTGTAGTTGTGGTTGTAGTTGTGGTTGTATTTGTAGTTGTAGTTGTGGTTGTAGTTGTGGTTGTATTTGTGGTTGTGGTTGTAGTTGTGGTTGTATTTGTAGTTGTAGTTGTGGTTGTAAGTTGTGGTTGTAGTTGTGGTTGTAGTTGTGGTTGTAGTTGTAGTTGTAGTTGTAGTTGTAGTTGTGGTTGTAGTTGTGGTTGTAGTTGTGGTTGTAGTTGTGGTTGTAGTTGTGGTTGTAGCTGTGGTTGAGGTTGTGGTTGTAGTTGTAGTTGTAGTTGTGGTTGTAGTTGTAGTTGTAGTTGTAGTTGTGGTTGAGGTTGAGGTTGAGGTTGTGGTTGTAGTTGTAGTTGTAGTTGTGGTTGTGGGTGAGGTTGTGGTTGTATTTGTAGTTGTAGTTGTGGTTGTGGTTGAGGTTGTGGTTGTGGTTGTAGTTGTAGTTGTAGTTGTGGTTGTAGTTGTGGTTGTGGTTGTGATTGAGGTTGTAGTTGTAGTTGTGGTTGTGGTTGTATTTGTGGTTGTGGTTGTAGTTGTGGTTGTAGTTGTAGTTGTAGTTGTGGTTGTGGTTGTAGTTGTGGTTGTAGTTGTAGTTGTGGTTGTAGTTGTGGTTGTGGTTGTAGTTGTGGTTGTATTTGTAGTTGTAGTTGTGGTTGTGGTTGTATTTGTAGTTGTGGTTGTGGTTGTAGTTGTGGTTGTAGTTGTAGTTGTAGTTGTAGTTGTGGTTGTAGTTGTGGTTGTATTTGTAGTTGTGGTTGTAGTTGTGGTTGTATTTGTGGTTGTATTTGTAGTTGTAGTTGTAGTTGTGGTTGTAGTTGTAGTTGTGGTTGTATTTGTAGTTGTAGTTGTAGTTGTAGTTGTGGTTGTGGTTGTGGTTGTATTTGTAGTTGTAGTTGTAGTTGTGGTTGTAGTTGTGGTTGTATTTGTGGTTGTATTTGTGGTTGTATTTGTAGTTGTAGTTGTGGTTGTATTTGTAGTTGTGGTTGTGGTTGTAGTTGTAGTTGTGGTTGTAGTTGTGGTTGTAGTTGTGGTTGTAGTTGTAGTTGTGGTTGTAGTTGTGGTTGTAGTTGTGGTTGTAGTTGTGGTTGTAGTTGTGGTTGTAGTTGTGGTTGTGGTTGTAGTTGTGGTTGTAGCTGTGGTTGAGGTTGTGGTTGTGGTTGTGGTTGTGGTTGAGGTTGTGGTTGTGGTTGTAGCTGTGGTTGTAGTTGTGGTTGTAGCTGTAGTTGTGGTTGTAGTTGTGGTTGTGGTTGTGGTTGTGGTTGAGGTTGTGGTTGTGGTTGAGGTTGTGGTTGTAGTTGTGGTTGTAGCTGTGGTTGTAGTTGTGGTTGTAGTTGTAGTGCGGCCATGCTGCTGCTGTTCTGTGAACTTTGCCCTTTACTTAAAAATAAAATTTTCCTCTTGGAGGACGGCGTAAACACGAGAACGCGTGAATCAGCTGCAGAGGAGTTTTTCAGGGAACATTTTGTTCCAGTAGAAATGAATAGAAACAGGTTCACATGTGCTGGAAACAAAATCCTGCCATCAGTTTCAAATTACTGTAAGTTCCCACGCCCACTGTCATATAACCTCAGCTCGGGGCAACACTTCAGACATAAAATACAAACAACAGTACGCGTTTGCCACCTTAGTTATAAAATACAGTTAAGTATATGAAATTATACCACAGTTTCCTTTCTAAACTAATAACATGGTTGAATCTGAATAAGCAGCTGGACTATCACAGCTGCAGGTCCTGGATACAAACCTGCCACAGGTGCTCTAAAGTACCGTACGCCTGAAGTATGCAGAGTGTCTGCACGATAACACAAAGCAGCTAAAACTGTGTGTGTTACTTTGGACTCACAGTTTTCATTCTGAACTGCTGCTGGTCTGTAACGCATCATAAACATCTTAAAGAGTTAAAAACTTTGATCTAAACAAAACTGCAGAGAAAAATCAGTGAACACGCTGTTAAAGCCACAGACTGCTTCCCTCAGAGCACCGCTGCTCCGCTATTATGCTACCCAAATACAGACTGTATATAGACAATGGATGAAACCAGTGTCACAAAGCTATCAGTGTTTTGGGGGTCGTCATATCTGCACGAGCTTGTTAGAGGTGCATCCATAAACTGTATGGCTGCAGATACTCATACCGGCTAATAAGTGCTGAGAAACAGACTCAAAATACTAGAAATTCAACAAACCTGAATTACAAACTTCATTTTTAAAACGACCTCAGATCTTCAGCTGGGTCCTTCTGGTTGTTCAAGCTAAAGGTTTTTGTCATCATTGACTTCCTTCAATTTACTTCTAGAAACACTAGACCCATATCATAGCATCAGTGACCTTTTATTATTGCTAATAATAATAATAATACATTTAAAATGTGTTTTTAGAAGTGATTTGAAAGAAGTCACTGATGATGCAGCCTCATGTTCTTGTCCTAAAGTCTCAGCTGAGGACAGTTTCTGTTTCTGTGCCTTATAAACATCATAATTTAATGCCTGAAGTAAATTTTGTTGACAGTATTTTGTTGTTCAGGTTCTTTTTCCACCACAATTTACGTAACGCACAAAGGTGCTACACAAATCATCTTGCCCTCATAAATTCTTTATGCTTGTCCAGAAATCATTAAATATTTGCCACCACTGTTTCAATGATCAAAGCATTTTGTGCATATTTTCCACAGCACACACGTCTCTTATCTCTCATGAAGCAGTTATTCCAGTACTGCTCGAAATACATGGCACCAGATATTTTGTAACCAATGACACTTTTTAAAGCAGATACTTTGTATGATGTGCTATAAATCAACACATCAATTAATGAGGAAAAATAATTGAAAGCTGTTTAATTACCAGTTTAAATGAGTTCCAGCTGCGGAGATTTGACCTGCTGCTTTATGACTGGGAGCTGAGTGGATGTTGGATTCTGTGGAGCATCTCACACCTGCATGAAAACAAAGAAGAGTAACATGAGGAGCACGCCCCGGGTCATTTTCTTTGCCCCGGGTCATTTTCTTTGCCCCGGGCCGAGCTGAGGCCGGTGCTCTGAAGCCGGATGTGTAGCGAGGTACTTCAGGTTTAACGCCAACTTTTCATGGTTGCAGAAAGGATTCAGTTGTTACTGGAGTACATCGTGGTCTAAACTATCACACAAAGTCCTTACAGTCCCCTCCATGATCATTTGGACAAAAATACAATTTGTATAGTTTTTCTGTACACCACCACAGTCAACTGTTGCAAATTATCAAACTAATAAGTTTATAATTTATCATTATTATTGCTGTTGTTGTAACAATAGCACTAAGGCAATCATAACAACAAAAAAACCAAGAAAATTTAAAGCTGATAAAATAAAAGGACAAAATTAGCCGGTTTAAAAACAGGTTTTTAAAGGTGATCAAAGTTTCAGTTTTAAGTCTCCACTCTGGAGCAGACGGTTGGTGTCCCAGCGTTCTCTGACCCTCTGACCCTCTGACCCTCCCACTTTCTGGTTCCATTCGGGTACTTTGTAATTTCTGCTTCATAAATAAAGTTATTATTGTTATAATTAAGTGTATTTGTTGTACAGTTAAACAGAGACTGTTTTCCACCACACTTTATGTGAAACGTGCAAAACCATTAAGCGTTGCTTCTTTTCCTCTGCTGTCATTATAAACACTTTCATATTTTTCAGCTTCATTAATGCACATAAAACAGGCGTTCTAGAGTCCATCGAGCATGATACACTTTACTCACAGTTATTCCAGACTGTTTCTAACTAATCACTTTTTAAAGTATATTTTATACTGTGCTGTATCACTAATAAGGGACTGCTTATGGATGGACTTCAACATTCCTCTGAATGTTGGTCATGCGGCTCTCGCTCAGGCGGTGCTCTGGGTGAAAAGCATGTGTGTAACTGTTTCGACAATATATTTTTAATTGAAAATTAATTTGAATTGTTTTTCAAGAAAAAGAAAACAAGAAAAAAAAAAGAAACCCAACATATTCTTTCAGCATCTCGGCTGTGAGGATTTTCTGCTTTATTTCAGCACACAGGAAAAAATATCTCTGTGATCTGATCGTCCCCTCAGCAACCCACACCTGAAAACTGATGGAGCTTCTTCACTGTTTCCAAACACTCACAGACTGAACAATTAATCAATTAATAAGGACCAAATTAAATTTGATCCAGCTCCAATCTGGGGATTCTTCATGCAGCTACATGGTTGGATTCTGTGTGGAGTGACCTGAAAGGTCAGGTACTGATATATTTTAATCCTGCAGACTGATCCTGTCCCAGCTGTAAGAATCCAGCTGCATCTGAAACAGGGACCTGCTGCCAACAGCTCCTCTTGGGCTCTGAAACATGTTATTAGGTTATAAACAGCCAGGTTTGCACCACTAAGAGGGGCTGAAAACGAGCCAAATATTTCAAGTATATTGACAGAAACGCCGCAGGACGACATGAGCGTTGCAGGTTTTTCTCCCTGCTGCTATAACTTCACACACTCAATATTCAGATACTGCAGTAAAAGATTAGCCAAAGATAACTGACACACACTTGTGAGCTGAGCCTTTGGGCCCTTCTGGGATTCGGAGTCGGAATGCTGATCCGACTTCAGTGAAACAAGCAATAAAAATAAAAACTGAATCTGGTTCTTTTTGCATAACAGTGACCTGAATCCCAGCAAGCAAACTCTATGCAAACACACACACACACACACACACACGATGACACTGATTGCGGCTTCATCAGCACTCACCCTCAGCTGTAGTTCAGACTTCAGCTTCTCCTCTGTTATCACGATGTGAAATCTGAAATGTCCTCAGTGTTCGGCTCTTTTCAGCTCATGGAAAAAAAAAAAAACTGGTTCTTTGAGATTTGAGATTCTTGATCATTTGCCAGATTAGGTTTTTCTTAATGCAGCTCCTGCAGAGCTTCTGAAACAGACAGAATTTCAATCTGGAAAACATCCAAGTCTCCTCCTCTGACGGGCCTCAATCTGAAAACAGGAATGCTGACAGAATTTTCCATTTCCTACTTCAGCCTCACACGGAAGGAAAATCAGAACAAACTTTAAAGAATTTACTTTTACAAAACACCCCAAACAAAAAGAGCCCCACACCACCACAGAAATACTTCCATCTACTCCAGTGCATGTTACTGGTGTCCACTCAGGACCAAAATATGCACAGAAGCAAGATCACTATTAAAAACTGATCTGAGGTGAAATGAAAGCATCCAGGCCAAACACACCTGCTGTTCATCTATTAATATTTGTGTCACTGGGAGACTGTAGTGTTTGAATGGATTCTCTGAACTATTGTGTTATAACAGACATAAAATCAGCTTCTCATCTGCCTGCAGACATCCATGCGTTGGAGCAGTGCTGACTCCCTGCAGAGGGAAGCTGGGTGGGTCAGAGTGAGACGACACGCTGCAGCTTTAATGAACAAATGCTTCATGTCACACATCAGTTTAATGACGGCGTCAAATTCTCTTACAGAAAACAATAATCTCGTTATCTTCCTGTAACATCATTAGAATCCAGAAACTACAAATTAAAGAAAAAACAAAGAAAAAACACACGAACGAACTAAAACTACACTGAAAATAATTAAAAGCACTTTGGAGCGGCTCACTGGATTATTGTAGTAAAATCAACCAAATACTCACATTAACAACAAGAGGCACAGACACCACATGAATAATCACTGAATAATTGGATTTAAAGTAGGTATTAATGTTTTTTGCAGTGATATTAAAACAATCGCATATACAAAAGAACCCGGATGTTTAATATTCTTTGTTTGGATTATAGTTTGTCCACTGGTTACATTTTAATATATATTATTTAGTATTTTGAGGCTTTAGTTATTAATCCAGTTTTAATTGTATTAAAAGTCATTTTCTGTATTTTCTGTTTGTATATTGAGGGAAAATATCGACGGTGTCAGTTTCCCTGCGTCTGTGTTTCCGTTTAGCTGTTGCTCATACTTCCTGTTTTATTTTGGTAACACTTCTGTCCTGTGTCTGTTTCTGCTTCCCGTCCGATCATTGTCATTGTGCTCGTCTGCGTTTGTGTATTTACAGTTTCAGGCTCCCTTTGTTTCCTCAGCTCACTCTGGTTCATGCTGAAACTCACGTATGTGAGCAAGAACACAAACGTGCATGCAAAAATAAATTCATGCAAATAGAGTTTGACATATTCTTGGAATCCTACAAGTATTTGTCCAAAAACACCAACCAGGAAGATCGCCGACAGCTGGAATCCAATTACAGTAACATATGAAACATATGAAAGTGAAGCTGAGCCGAACAGCTCGGGCTGCTCCAACATGACCTCAGGAGAATCCACAGCTGATACCAGTTCACCACAGCAGAGCTAAATTTTGTTTGATGTTTGTGTGGTCCCTGAAACTAGAAGACTCCGCTCAGATTTGGTGTGAGCTTGTTTCAGTTCAGCTCCTGTTTAGTTCATACTTGGCAGGAATCATCAAGCTGCTTCAAGCTGGCTGTGCTGACCTGAACAAGTCGTGTGTTTATCACCTGTACAAGTCAGGTTTTTATTTAACCTTTAACTAAACTGATCTGAGCGCAGACAAACACAGTGAGCCTTCTTTGATCTTCCCCTTCCATTTGGCCTCCTGCAGTGCACCTGTCAGATTAACCCTTTAATTAACCCTTCAGAGCCTCACAGAGCTCCCTTTTTCTGTTTGTGGTGAAGGATGAGCACAAAGGTTTTTACTGATTTTAATGGGTCAGGAATCTTTGTAAGTCTGTGCTTAAAGCACAGATAATCACACTATTTTATGTTACAGTATCAGGGGCGGACTGGCATACATTACCACCGGGGATTTCCCCGGTGGGCCGATGGGTTAGTGGGCCGCCGGCTGTTCAACTCAGTCCGTGGAGGAGCCATTGCCGCGCACTGCGGCCCCGGCCCATAGTCACGCTGCTGCTTAACGGTGCCTATTACCTCTCCCCCGCTCCAGTCAGGCAAATCTGCTTAGCGCGTGGCCGCGGAATGAGCCTGTAAACACATGAACGAGCAAGCCGGCCAGCTGATGCGGGCTGACGGCATGCAGCGGAGATCAGAAAAAAAAAAACCTCACAGCTGAAAAATATTAGCAGAGACTTTCAGGAAGTCAAAACAGCAGCAGACACATTTGTCCAGCGGGCCAACAACAACCTAAATGATGCGAATGAGCTGGAAGTTGAAGCATCTCTGCCACAAAAACGTGGTAGAAAGAAGAAATCTATGCCAGGTGAGATGTGCCGAGATGAGTCTCTAAGTGATGCTATCACGTCATACAAGATTGATGTCCATAACCAAATCATGGACACAGTTTTAGAGAGCATTAACCAGCGCTTTCTAAAAAAATGGCACACTATATGCTGATTTGGCACTTTTGGATCCCAAAAACTTTAACCAGGTAATAGCCTATGCTGGCAGATTCCCAGAGTCTTCTTTCCCACAGCTGAGCAAGTGTCTACTGCCATTTGAAGACAATGCAACAGTTGCCAGTTTACAGAATGAGCTCATCAGCCTGGCAGGACAGTGGGACCGGTTAAAGACTTCTGTAATGGAGGAGTATCCAACCAAGGAAACAAAGGAAGGACCACAGGATGCTGAAGATTAGATGGAGATAGTTTGCAAAAACTGTTCATCTTGCAATGACTGTCCATTTTGCTGCTATCGTGTTCTGAGGCAATACAATCTCCTTACAGATGCATACAGCACCATAGGGCTTGCATACAAGTTTCTGCTAACCCTGTCTGTAACACAGGTAGCTTGTGAAAGAAGCTTTTCCACTCTAAGGTTCATCAAAAACAGGATTAGGAGCTCTCTTTCACAACAGCACCTTGAGGCTTTCATGCTCATGGCTACTCAGACAGATGTCCTAAAGATGCTGGAGAGTGATAAAATTATAGATGGTGTAGCAGAAAAGAGTTGGTTGCTGCAGAGGTTACTCACTGGGTGAACAATGTAGGTTTCAGTAGCTTTCCAGCTGTTTTTCCCCTGTATTTTGTCAGGGTCAAGTTGTTAAGTTTGTTAGTTATTTTGTTATGCCATATTATTGTATTATTGTAATCATATTATTGCTGGAAGTAATATTGTCCATATGACAATAAAAGTCATATACACTACGTGCCATGTATAGATTCATATACAGTACACACACACACACACACATACAGATATATATATAGTGGGCCAGTCTGTGAGGAACTCCCGGGCCATTTTTTCTCCCCAGTCCGCCCCTGTACAGTATAATCATAAAATAATACCAGAACCATCATCTTTGTGGACTTCAGAAACTCATTAAAGCACCTGGAAACAAGCTGATTATAGATGATATAATTTATTAAGTTTTTGGTTATGTTTTTACAACATTGTTAATTTCAAGATATTGCTCTGTTAAAAACCCTCCTGCCAGAACATAAAACATGTATTTATCACTTCAACATAAGAAATGATTTAAAAACAATCTTCTGTAATACATGCAGTGCTAAGTGTTCCTACAGCTACACTGTAGCAGAACACTTCACTGTTCCTGGGAATAAAACCTCTCTCTGACTATCAGCAGGGATCGGGATGCACAGATTACACCCTGGTCTTGCTAATGGAGGACTTTTTATACCCCATCACCAAAACAGCTCCCACAGCTTCACCCACAGAGGTTGTGCACCATGTCTGATATTATCTCACAGCACGCATATTATTATTAAAACAGGGATACAGGTATGGATCCAGGTTTTTCTATTTCCAATCTCATCCGATACTCAGCTGTGTATCTGCTGACGCCAATCTGATTCCAGTGCTAACGAGCGGTTTTCCTGACCGTGAGGAAGTGACTGGGAGTCACTCCACTGGAACAGCTTTCCAAACTAAATCTTAAAGTAAACTGTTGCTATTTATTAATGCAATAATAAAAACAGGATAAGCAGCATCCTTCTTGCTTCTGTTTTATGTAACGTCTCCCTGATGAAAGTAATCAAGTGAGAGACAGAGAGCTTGTTGTTTTTGGATCTTTTCAATCATGTCAACTCACTTTGACCACAGTTTGCATTTAAGCAAAAAACATATCCCAAAGATATGATTAGCAGCAGTTAGATACCTCTGACTGCTGTTAGCTTCCTCTATGCTACGAGCTAGCAGCAGAGTTGGGGAAGTAAAGGTGGAAGACCCCAGAATTGATCTGTGTGTTTATCCGATCCAGCTTTTGTGTCAGTATCAGATTAATATCCGATCCAAATACTGGATCATTGCATCCCTGTTTTGAACCTGTGTGTTTGGTGGTTTTGTGAGGTTTTTGTGATACAGGCTCTGACTGATGTACTCCTCCCTCTCTAAACTTCACCAATCATGTTCAGGTTACATCATCAGCTGGCTTATAAAATCATTTGTGGCGTTTGATAAGCTTCTGTCACACAACCACCACTTGAATGGATTCTTCAGCGTGGATCAGTTTATGCTTTCTGAGGTTACTCGCAGAGGTGAACGACGACCCGCACTCGTCACAGAGGTGCCGTTTAGCCTTACTGTGCAGGTCTTCGTGGCGCTTCACTGAACTCGGCGATGGAAACGCTCTCCCACACTGCTTGCAGTAGTGCAGTTTGTGTCCAGTATGCATGTGCTGATGTGTTTGCAGGCTTCTTTGGTGGCTGAAAGTTCTTCCACACTGGTCACAGCGGTATGGTTTCCCACCGGCACAGTGCTGACAGGGCTGAGAATCGGTTCCATCTGCTGCCTCCTGCCTCTAAAACAGATACAGGGTCACATCATAATGTTGGCATCATCACCTGATGTCCTCCAACAATGTCAGAGAGACAGATATACTTCAAATAGTGGAAGAAATATCCCCCTTAAAGCTTCCAACATAAACACTGTAAGAAGGATATTAGTCACTGCTGTAATTTCTGCTCTCTTTTCTCGTCTCCATCATGGCTGCTGTGTTCCTTCCCCATCCTCATGTCAGCACCTCAGCACTGTATATTTTACAAATCCAGCAGCTCAGTTCACTGATAGAAGGCCATGGATGTACTCTGAGTAGGGCTGCAACGATTCCTCGAGTAACTTGAATAATTAGATTATAAAAAATCCTTGAAGCAAATTTGTTGCTTTGATGCTTCGTTTAAACTTTGCAGGGCTCAGGTGTCTCGTTTCACCTGCACTAGCAGTATTAAAGTTCTGTCGTCTTTTTCTTGTGTTTAATGGTGGTGGGCAAACCAGCTTAGAACTGCATTACAGCCACCTACTGGACTGGAGTGTAAATCAGGAGTTAGAAAGAAAAAAAAAAAAAAAACTGATTCTAAAAAGCTCTCCGTCGCTGCAACAGATTCTTTTTAACACTGAGTGCATCATTGCTGATGTTTTTCCACGCCTCCACCACTCTCTGCAATGTTGGTGTGTTTCAGCTTTTAGCTCCCACAAAGGATCGCTATAACCATAGACATATTGCTAGCGAGCGCTGCTATTAGCACTAGCGATCATTTGGTACCAGAAGGACTCCTTCCCTATAAATATTTTTTTATACTTTAATACCTGGTTATTGACTAAAAATAGACCTGCAGTAGAAAGATATTTAGGAGGATGCTTGTGAATACAAAGCATTACAACAATATGCTCTTGCAGCCCCCATTTTTTCAACAAAAACACTGATAACACAACAGCAGCAGGCAGCTCTTTTGTGTGCACTTTGTCTGTGCAAGCACAAAGAGGCGGAGCCTTTATAGAGACGGTGAGCTCAGGTGGAGCAAAAGGAAATGTTTTTCTAGTGTCCAAAACAAAACATTTCTTATCTGATTACTTGAGTAACCGATGGAATAATCAATAGAATACTTGATTACTAAAATAATCAATAGTTGCAGCCCTAACTCTGAGCTAATTAGCTTGTATGCTTTCCAGATCATATTAGACCTGTTTTGGTTAGTGTAAATTACCATGATGATCTAGCCTGGTAAAAGGAGAGCCACCTTTGAGACACGTTGTGTTTTGGATTACTGGGTCACATGGTTTGGGGCTGTATTAGTGACTGTTAATATTCAGCAGTTAAGGAGCGAGGGTGAATGGGTTGCTGTATTTCTTGTCAACAGTTGCCTTTTTTTGTGATTGCTGTGAGCTTTTGAATTATTTTGTGCACTTTGTAATAAGTTGATTTTATTTTTATAATAAAAAGTTTAAAACATTGATCATTTCTTCAGATGTGGACACATGTCCAACCTGAGTCTCAGAAACTTTTTTGGTCTCATTTGCTGGAACTGCCTGCAAGAATTTTCTGCATTGTGTAAGATTTGCAGCAATCAATTAAATTATGTGCAGTCCAGCACTGAAATTTAAGGCCCGGTGAGATTATGCTTATTAAGCTTTAGAGCAAACTAATGAACAACAATCTGGCCTGGCTGAGGTGATGTTTTTACACCTTTCCATTTATCTGGCATACGACAGCTGACTACAAGAAACATTTCTTTCTTAAATATTCAATACCTTTTCCATGCATTTTAGTTACAAGATCATTTAAACAGGGTTCTGTTTGGTACTTAATTATTATGACTAAAAAAAAAACAAAAACTTATAAAATCCTGAAATCCAGGTTTGAACACACTGACAGAGCATTTTCTGGTAGATTATTTAGTAGGCTAGAGTTAATCAAAAGTATAAAAAAAATTACCTATATAACTTAACACTATATAATATTTATCTTTTAAATATTCAAATCTGAAGTCCACACTGTTACTGTACATACCTCACAGTGACTGCAGTTGAGTGACTTCTTTCCATCGTGGATGTGTTGGTGTTGTTGTAAGGCACCCGAGGTTTTAAAACTCTTCGCGCACTGGTCACATCTGTATGGTCTTTCCCCAGTGTGACTTCGTCTGTGCACTATTAGTCCTCCGACATATCTGTAGGCTTTTCCACACTGTTCGCAGCAGTGTGGTTTAACCCCAGTGTGGGTAACTTCGTGGGCTTTTAAGCCAGAGTACTGCGCAAACAGTCTGCCACACTGAACACAGCAGTACACGTCCTCTCCTGTGTGCAGCCGTTTGTGTAATCTTAGAGTCTGTTTCTGGCTGAAATTTTTTCCACAAATGTCGCAGCGGTACGGTTTACTTTCTGAGTGGGTGTGTCGATGAGCCACTAAGGCTCCCTTACGATTGAAAGCCTTCCCACATTGGTCACACCTGAAGGGTTTAATGCCACTGTGGATAAGCTGATGCGTCTTCAGGTACTCCACCCGAGTAAAAGCCTTGCCACATTGATCACACTTGTACGGTTTAACTCCAGTGTGGATGTGTTGATGTTTTTTTAAGTCACCCATCCATGTAAAAGTCTTTCCACACTGCTCACAGCTGAACGGTTTGTCTCCGCTGTGGGTTCGTTGGTGACTTCTGAGCTGTTTTGCAGAAGGAAAAGTCTTTCCACACTGAACACAACTCTGTGACTGCTCTCCTTTTGCTGTTCTTGGGTTCGGCTCGTCAGCCTCCAGACAGCTTTCAGGGCTCGGCTCATTTTTGCCTTTTGGTTCCTGCAGTTACAGGTAAAAACACAAAGAGAAGCGGTGAGTGAAAAGCAGTGCTGGAACAAGCCAAACCTATTAAATATTGACGTCTGTAGGTTTGTTAAAGCTGAGATTGAAATAAGATCAAGAATTTGTGACCATGATATGAACTCTGTGAGGCTGTTCCTAGACCACAGACTTTAAAACGTGACATGTCCAGTTATATTAAAGGTGTCCATAGCTTCTAGGTCTGAAAAGTAAAGGCAATACAAAAGTGCTTTAAATCTCCATTCTATGTAACAGCCAGCAGAGGGCGACTTTTCCAGGTGTAAAAACTAGAAAGCAGAGAAAGCAGTCCGCAGATATCTTAAACAATGACCTCTGCAAATACTCTTCTGATGGCTTTATGGGCTCAGTCATTAGATTCAACAGGGTTCGAGTCAGCGGTTGTTCGCTCGACGCTGCGCCATGCTGAGGTCGTCTTGCACCGGCTGAGAATTTCACCGGTTCGCTCAGAACTTGCAGTTAGCAAGCCGGCGCGCACTCCGGCGAGTTTTATTCACAATGTGCACGCATATCTAGCTACAGAAAGCAAAATGGCGATTAGCGTGAAGGCGAGTTGGAAGGAGAGGAAAAGGGAGATTAAAGGACAATTTTAGGCTTAAATCCAGGAGCAGAGAACAGCCTTGGAGAAGAAAAAAAAACTACTGTTTCCAGTAAAATGATGTCACTTCCTGTCGTCGTAGTTAGTGGCTTGCATTAAAAACGTGATGCTGACAACGTGATGATGGTTATTCCAACATAGGAAGTGCTGTTAGCAGCTCATCAGATCGATAACCCCCCACCACCACCGGGCCACACACACTGGGGTGATTTTTTTCTGACTACGCCTTGTTCGAGTAATACTCAATAACCATTAAGTTATTACAGTCAGGAACATTATCCAACACATGCTCATAGACCAACCACCTCTCACTTGTTATGCTCTATGCAGTTTCAAAAGCCAACAATGGCAACGGTGAAAATGCTCAACTTTAAATGCTTAATTATTAGGGTGCAGTAAGGAATTATTGGTACTGCATTGGTATTTCAGTATCAGTCCTAGGTGTTCCTAATAGCTAGTGGCTACAAAGATGAGTAAAAGCCAAACAAAGACACGCTGTACATACAGCAAAGACCTGACTGATCTGGAGCTCTGTCACCTGGGCAGCAGCAGCTGATGAACGACAGTTTAAATAATATCCGTGGTGTTGTTCTCACCTTTTCCAAAGAATCCATTATTCCTCATTAGTGGGCAAACTGAGCCAAAATGGCTGCTCCTTAGTTTCCTGCCAATCACCTGTGACAGCAAACAGATCACTGTTAGACTCAGGAGTCTTGTAGGTCAGCCAACACAAGGTGTAGAACTCAGTGTTTTAGGTTTCTAATCTAATTTGAGTTACAAACTGATTTAATAAAGAATTCTGAGGCAGAAAAAATGAAAAAAGCTCTCTTTAAAAAAACTAATTAGTTTGGACATTTGGCTTTAATACAGAACATGCAATTAGTCAGGAAAGGTGTCGCACTTTAAGGTGTAAATGCACAGAAAATAATTCTGGAGTTTGTACAATACCAAGGGAAAATATTTTGCTTAGATTAGCACTAAACAATAAATTCTTATTCAATTTTTAGGATTTGGATTAGTTATGTGACTATTTGTGTGATTTAAATTCATTTTTATGTATTTATTTTATGTTTAGTGTTGTTGGTTTTAAATCATACAGGTTTCTATACTTGGGACACCAAAGTGAAATTGACATTTAACCCCAAAGTGACCGAGCTACTTCACTGACTGAAATTACACAGCTGGCTGTATTACATTTAAACACCTTTTTAATGGCTCCATCTCTGCTCATCATGCCTGGAATGGTTCCTGGTATATTACAATAACACAAAGTTTCATACAACTTGCAACGTGCAACGTCCAACCAGTTCCTGTAAGACATGAACTATTGCAGCCCCTCTGCTGTATGTGGGCCCAGAGGTGACTTCCACACAATACTTGGCAACCACTGACTTTAATTTAACCATTGTGTGGTTTTCAGATTTTTCTTACTCAGTGTTGGATGAATAAAAAGAAAGCATCATCATCACGAAGGTCCAACAGCAGCTCCACCCACTAAAGAGACTCAGGCAGGCAGGGCTTCCCACTGCCCACCTACAGGGGGCACCACTGAGAGCATCGCAGCCTCACACCGGCTGTGAGAGCACTGAACACACTGACCAGGGAGCTTCTTTGAACATCTGCACAGCACAGCATATGCACTACAACACTTAAGCTCCCACTACTCAGTGTGAAGGCCGCTGGCCTCGTTACTGCTTTTATAGCTTAGATTGTTTTGCACTGCGTGTTCCAGGTGAAACACCGTTTCGTTTCTGTTGTACCTGCAACTGCAGAAATGACTGAAGATTCTTGAAACCCGGGCATGGGCGGAGAAACATCAATCTATCCTGAAGAAATATAAATGTGCATTTCAGTCACTGGAACTGTGTTAATGTTTATGTTCACAGAAAATGAGCCAAAGAATCTGAGGGGGATACACAGAAAACACGACACACGGGTTAAAACCACACAGTGTTACTAACAGCGTGTCCAATCAAACTGACGGAGGTGGAGGAGCCCGCAGCGGAGCCGCTTTCTGCCGGACTCCTGCTCCTCTCACTTCATCCACAATAACTGACAGCGGAGCTTTCAGGAAACAAAGCTCTTCATTAAGCACTCAAGCTACCGTTAGCATGGCGGTTACCTTTGGAGGAGCCCGGGCCAACAGAGACCCACTCCGTGATGAAGCCGGAAGTCTTCGAGATGAACCGCGTCTGCAAAGCTTGGGAGAGCACGCGGAAGCCGCTGGAGCGTTAATGCGCGCACACGCAAACACTGTGCGTTAAATGCGGACACTTTGTAGCATAGAAATATACGTATATAAGTCTATGCACTGCTGCAGCCTGCAGCAGGAAATCAGAGAGGCATTTTTCTTCTGCGGCGGCGATTGGCTGCCTACAGTTCGGTGTATTGTCGCCACCTGCCGGGATGGAGGGTCTTCACAAGCCTCAGAGATTCTGTTTAAATCTGATCACAGAAAGACTTAAAGTAGAGCCCTGCCACTACAGGAAAATAAATAAACCCCTCACATACCCATTATTGCTAGATTTTTTATTGCTAGATTTCCACCAGCTCATCCGGACGGACCCCAAGGTGTTCCCAGGCCAGCCGAGGGATAGAATCTCTCCAGCGTGTCCTGGGTCTGCCCCGGGGCCTCCTCCCGGCAGGACATGCCCGGAACGCCTCACCCAAGAGGCGCCCAAGAGGCATCCTAATCAGATGCCTGAGCCACCTCAACTGGCTCCTCTCGATATAGAGGAGCAACGGCTCTACTCTGAACCCCTCCTGAATGGCTGCACTCCTCACCCAATCTCTAAGGGAGAGGCCAGCCACCCTTCAGAGGAAGCTCATTTCTGCCACTTGTATTCACGATCTTACACTACCCACTACCCAAAGCTCATGACCATAGGTGAAGGTAAGGACGTAGACTGACAGGTAAATTGACAGCTTCGCTTTTACACTCAGGTCCCTCTTCACCACGACAGACCGGTGCAGCATCACTGCAGACACAGCCCCGATCCGATCTCCCGTTCCCTTCTCCAAAACAAAAAAACAGGTTATTTCTTCATTTTATATATAAGCCCTTCATAAATCATGCTGACTGAACTCTGTTTACCAATATACCCAAAGACATTACACATAGAAGCACACAGAAACATCAGAATCACTTTATGGCAGACGATCACTTTTTGGCATAACACCAGGATGAATGTAACTAATAAAGTAACTTGTAATATAACTTAGTTACTTCTAAAATTAAGTAATCAGTAAAGTAACTAAGTGACTTTTTAAAGGAGTAATCGGATTACTTTTTCAAGGTAACTATGCCATCACTGCCCGTGAGTGTCAACTACTTCACTGCAGCACACTAGTGAGCCGTGAGAAATCACAAGGTATGTCATAGGAAATGATTTAATTTCCCCTCACTGGTCCAAAACATTATTTAATTGCTGCTATTGTTGGGCATTTGTGCCTGCAATGTAATGACTGAGCTATGTTGTCCAGGGGTTTGTCCCCCTGGTGGGGTCTCCCATGGTAAATTGGTCCTGGGTGAGGGGCCAGAAAAAGAGTGATTCAGAAGACCCCTATGGAAGCGTCACCAAGGGAACTGTTTTACTGGGATAGGGTTACTGGGGCCCCACTCTGGAGCCAGGCCTGGGGAGGGAGCTCAAGGGAGAGAGTCTGGTGGCCAGGCATTAGCCCATGGTGCCTGGCCAGGTGCAGCCCGAA